>NC_089802.1:44691019-44991019 GCF_029633855.1 Hoplias malabaricus | reverse complement strand
TTCCTTACAACAGCACTATGTACGTTTAGCATGTTTGGGGAATTAGCAAAATTTCTGGTAGAAATAGATAATTGCATGAAACACAAGGACGGCCATTTTGTAACTTGGGTTCTGCTGCTTTCTGTTTCCACAAAGGATTTATCTGTTGATTGCAACAGGTCCTGTTGCCAGGATTTGAAAAATGAAACAAATATTTATTCTTGTCTCTGCTTGAGCTTTGTCACCACCTGTTTTTGCTTGCGTTCTCTATTTTTATTTATTTTTTAATCTATTTTTTCTTGCATTGACCAGGGATGACAAAACAAAGACCGACTGGGTCCGCTGTTCCAATATCTCTGTATTCAGTGAAATCTCTGTCCTCCCACACTAAAGGCTAATTTATGTTTCTGTGTTGAACACAGGTTAAAAATATAATAATTACATACCTTCAACCACTAAGTCATGCATATTATTTTTTGGTTCTTCACTAAACTATTTTAATTTTCATAACTTTTTACTCTCTAGTTCTACGCACTTGTATCTAGCACATTGAATTTCTTTTTACAGAATTCTAGAGGGCAGCCATTTCGTTGAAAGACCCCCTGTTGCTTCCTAATCACCACCAGCAGAGTTTGCTCTCTGTCTGAAACTAGAGGACCTTGTCAATTTATTATATTTACCCCAGTCTCTGTGCAGCTCAATCCCTCCATCTTCTCTCTGACATCAGTAACTGCTCAACAAAGGAACTAATGAAGCAGAGGAGAAGGGATTTTTCCTGGTAATTAAGAAAAATGAAAGAAGGCGACGTAGAGGCTGCTACGTGCCCCATAATTGTCTTCTTCTCTGTGTCTTCCCCTCTATCCTTTTGTCTCCATCTATACCTGGCTCCCTGTCTGTGACCTTTTCTGTGTGATGAAAGCGAGGCGGGGCCCCTGAGTGACTCAGTTGTCTACGTCTGTGCCCTGTGATCAGGAGATTGTGAGTTCGATCACAGATGATGACCATGGGCATCTGTAGCCAGAGGTCCAAGACAACATAATAGGTCTCAGGGTTAGTGAATGGGTGCAATGACCCACCCTTTCCTCCCTCACTCTGTATGATGCTAGTCGAGGTAGTTGGCTTCACACATCTCACAAGAAAAGCCTGTTCTATCTTTCACTCTCTCAGCTTTGTAATATTGTGAGATTTGTGGGGAGACCAAACCAGGAGGTAGAATCAGAAGTGAATAAAATCTGAGGAAAAAAATATGGGTAAAAAAATCCTAATCCCAAAAGCAATGATTTAAAAATAAATAAATTTAAAAAAAAATAAGAAACAGATCCCAGGCAGCCTTTATGGTGATGCCAGTGGTTACTACTGAATCACCACTTAAGAAAGAGAAAGCATTACAATGTTTCTGACCGACAGAATCGATTCTAGCCGCCTCCCCCGTCTCCCTCTACATTGATGATCCTCTACAAAAAGTGGCAGTCAGCTACAAACTGCAACTTTTCCTGCTCCTTGTTGCAAGACGAGTTTGCCGTATATTGATTGGAGCTGACGGAGACCTCAAAGGACTTCTAATGAACAAAATGAAGTGGAGCTCTCCAGCCAAAATAATGTGTGTTTTAAGAAGGCCCACACAACCTGCAGCTCTTTCATAGAGCTAATGATGTTCTTTAGCTGCTGCTGTTTCTGTTCCACCATCAACAAATGATTACTTTGTTCTGAACATCAGTGGTCTGTTTTTTTTTTTTTTTTTTTTTTTTTTTTTTTTTTTTGCAGGAGATTTTGTTTGGAGAGTGGTGTATAATTGTCCCCATTGGGTATATTTAGATTTTTGTGAGCTTTCACAATAATAGACGTCTCTTTCTCTTTCGAGAAACTCTTTCACTTTTTTCATCTTCTCTACTCGGCTGTGGCTGTTGCTGTTCTCAGTTTATTTTTTTTAAGTGTGTTTGTGTTTGCTTTACATGATCACATAAAATTGCATTTAATTAGTATTTTGCACGCACCCCTGCCACTGGATAAGCTGGCACAATTTAAAATAACAATGGGGTAATTATAGTAATGTATGGCTATGCTAATATCACTTTGTAATGTCTCATTATCTCAGTAGACCTTATCTGTACTTGTCAGATTAGCTATGGGGCCACACTGAGTGAATGAAGCTGGGCTTTTGGCAATGCACTAAGTCCAGGGCAAGATTAAGACCTTCTGGTGTCCCTGGGCAATAAAGTTAAGTGCACTGTCCCCTCGAATGTTTTTCCACTTGCATATCACCTAAGGGGAAAGAATTAAGCTGTGGTCAGAATGTGAGTATAATCTGCTGGGTGAAAAGCCCATTCACTTGAAAGTGAAAGGATGCAGGGTCATGGGAAAGCAATTTGCTTCCTGTGGTGGATCATTTCACCACGCAAGATAATCTGTGTGAACTTTAACCCGAGAATTCGGAAGACTCTGAACTTTGGAAGCATGAGCCAAAGGAAAATGAGAGGATGAGCTAAATATCTTGTTTTTGAAAAAGAAAAAAATATATATTAGAAAAAAAAGTCTGACTGCAGCTTTACACCATTTATTACATCTTTTCTGCCACATTTAACTCCTCGGTTCACCCCCCCCCCACACACATTTTAGTAAGAGACCTTTATCCCTCATAATTACTCACAAGTGAGGTAAGAGAAATACTTTGTGCTGAAAAGAGCTATTAGTCAGAACATTTCACCACTATGTTGTTGGAGATTAGTTCAGTGCTTTCTTCACAAATTATATAAATTGGACTCTTCAACTAAGGGCTTTTAAGAGTCATCATAATGGAGGAGCATAAACTCACTCCCAAAGGTTATTAAAGCTGGAGTAGCTTATTTTGTAGAAAGTGTAAGCTTGTTTTTATTAATACCCATTTCCTTCAGCCCTCTTCCCATAGACTTTCATTGAATAAACAATGCCTGACTACAGCTGGAGGAGCCTCTGAGTGGAAGAGTGGAGCACGGTGTGTAATGACTGTATCCACCTACCGAATGTCTTTTTCACATGTGAGAAAACACCAGATATGATCGCAATGGACATAAAAAGGAACATATATATTATGTACTCAACTTTAATTGAACTAGCTCACTGACTTTCAGCAGAGTGTGTAGAGTTGTATGAAGGGCTCTGCACATGCAGCAAGACTACACATGCAACTGCAAATAGCGTGCATGTGGGTGGGTTTTGAGGTAAATAGAACATAGGCAGGAAGGCCTTCCAGTCATTAAATTCAGTCTAAATTTAAGTGATTTGATTGGCAAATGTTAGTCCATTACAGACCTACACTTCTCACAGATTTGCTTTCAGGATGTAAACAATATTTAAAAAAAAAAAAAAAAATATATATATATATATATATATATATATATATATATATATATATATATATAAGCTAAAATAAATCGCCTACTCCAGCTTTAACATCATAATCCATGTCAACAATCCAGTGCCAAAAGGATTGTTTATTTTCTTTGTGTTTTATGTGCATAGATTTTTATCTGACTTATGGCTTATCAGATTGACAGTCTTGCCTGTTATCTGAACAGATTCAGAACAAACAATATAAATATATTCATTTTATGGAATATACACTCTTTTGAAAGTGATATTCTGGCAATCCTGATCATTGGGTCTCCATGGCTCTGTAAATCAAACGCAGCTGATCAGAACTCTTTTGTTGGAATGGAAAGTGCTTCCTGCAGTTAGCGTCCACATTCAGAGATATTTGACCATTTAACTCCTTCTAAATACTTTTAAAACTTAGTAACTTTACAAGTTCCTCACAATTCTCTTTTCTCCTTTTCTCAACACGATTGTTTAGGATTAAACAACACCTGGTGAAATTGTTGTGTGTGTCTATATATAAAATGTGTGTGTGTGTTTATGTATATATATACCCCCCCCCCCCCTTAACACCAGGTGAGAGTTCAACAATTATATCAGCACTGGCACTTGATTTCACACTAGAAGCAGCCCTGCAGCCCTACTTTCTGTCATGCTGCTAATAGCTGTCATTTGAGTCAATCATTTCAGCATTTCTTTTTTTTTTGGCATAGAAATTTATCTGTATTCCCATGACTAAAGGCCTAAATGTAGCCATATAGATACTTGATATCTTTTGTGATTTGATATATCTATATAATTCAAATTTGTGCTCAGGAAAGCTCAGAGAGCATATGGACTAATCTGTGTTATGTTCAGTGCTTACAGTTGCACCTCTTGGGAGTCACCCCTCTCCATTTTTAATGTCTAACTACCATTCTGTTTATAGCAGTGAAAGAAACCCTGGCAGAATAGTTAACCATGTGAAAAATCTGAAATTCAGCAAAACACTGATTGGTCAGGCATACTTTACATAGTTGCTAAGATGACAGATGTGGTGACCTCAGATGGCCGAGGTAATTTTGTAGGATGGAGTACATAAGACAGCTGTGCTGCATTAAGACCTGCAATTTTAAGACATGATAGCTGTTCCAAAGTGGTACCTTCCTGCCATCATGTGTATCAAAAGTAGCAAAAGCAACATGTAGCAGTCCCGCCATTAGTCGGAGGTTCGACCTTTCCCGGCAGTCCAGCGGAGCGCTCTGAATCATCCTACAGCTGAATTGAAACCTGCAGCTCCAGAGGTGCCATTTGAGCTCACTGAGGGAAGTCTAATGAAGCCTGTACTGCAGGCCATAATGCTGTTTATGATGGTAATAATAGTAGTAATACTGTAATAACGATAGTGGTCCGAGTAGTGGTAGTTCATTCTGTGGAGGTCTTCTCCATGTAAAGATTACACCGTCATTGTCCCAGCGGGTCGCAATGCTCAGGCTGTGATTTGGGGCGCTAGAGAGTGGTGTGTGTGTGTGTTGTGGAATGTCATGCAGTGAGAATGTATGTTTGATGCAAGATTAGCATGCAGGGCTGCATGCAGCATTTCAGTTTGTTTATTTTTACTGCCTTACAATTGAGGCTAGAAAGGCTTTAAGTACATAGCGATGGGTTTAAACTGCTTTGTGCTTGTCTTATAATGTTATATTTATTCTAGGGTTTAGTATATGTTCTGGCAAGAATGTAATACTACACCAACCTTAGTGGAAAAGCAGTAGCACTTTTCCTGTTGTGATGCTAATGTTACAAGTTCAGAAGCTCAGAGACTACTTGAAGAGACATAAACAGACTTGGGTGGTAATGGGGTATATGTAACAACATTGTGTATTTAGGATATGAGAAAAGATTGCTACAATCCATCATGGCTAAAGTTATTACAGTCACATTATAAAAACTGTAATAGGCTGAATTACATTAAAACATACTTGCACACAATTCAGTTTTTTGGAAAGTAATAATGTAATATTATTTTATTCACTCTCTTTTTTTAATTTCTAAAAAATTTGTATAACGACGTAAATATACTCCACCCAGCTGTATTATTTCTGTGGTTACCATAGCAACTTGCAACTTTGACTAAGTATACTTAAATGAAGTATGCAGTGATGTGATTTTATTTATTTATTTATTTATAAATTATTATTGTTGATGTTTTATTTAAATCATTTATGTTTTTGGGCATGGTTAAGGATAATCTGTCAAGAACAATTCAAAAACATGTACCCAGTGTGACCAATCTAAAATATGTACATCCGTTTTTGTGGATTTTTAGTTTATTTATTTCATGATGAATGCACCAATGTAAATACTCCAGAATAACTTGGAATAATAATATAAGAATATAAAGAATATATTTACATCGACTTCCATTGAAAGTTAAGAAGATTTCTTCCTTCTCCTGTAAGGTCAATATTTTGTGAGATTGGACAATGGACAGTGACAATATATTCAATTGGACCGTGACGATATATTTTTCTCAAACACAGCACCTCTCCCTGCACTGGAGAAAGTCTAACAACACTGTGAAGCACAGAAGCCTACCGCCACTTTACGTCAAGGGTAAAGGATCCCACTGTGTTGTATAATGAAGAGAAAAAGACCTATGTCCTCTGTTAGCCACAATAGCATTTTTGTCATAGGATGTAATGGAAGACTTGTAGCATGTAAGAAACTATAGACACAAGCCACGTAGGGGCGGCACGGTGGCGCAGCAGGTAGTGTTGCAGTCACACAGCTCCAAGGGCCTGGAGGTTGTGGGTTCGATTCCCGCTCCGGGTGAATGCCTGTGAGGAGTTGGTGTGTTTCCTCCCACAGTCCAAAAACACACGTTGGTAGGTGGATTGGCGACTCAAAAGTGTCCGTGGGTGTGAGTGTGTGAGTGAATGTGTGTGTCTGTGTTGCCCTGTGAAGGACTGGCGCCCCCTCCAGGGTGTATTCCCGCCTTGTGCCCAATGATTCCAGGTAGGCTCTGGACCCACCGCGACCCTGAACTGGATAAGCGCTTACAGATAATGAATGAATGAACAAGCTACATATATTTTGTCTCAGACTTTCCCCCACTTCACAGGGTAAATAGTCTGACCTCGCTGTCCCTGCACTTTGAGAGTGGAGCAGAATCTTAGAGGATAAGAATCTTTTCTCTTCAAACTTTGCTTGAAGTTTAATAAGCAGTTATCCTGAATTAGTCTGAAAATGTGAGATGATCAGTGCGTGATGTTTCCATGCAAAGGCTCATATGTCACACTACACCCTCTGTAAGGCACAGTGTAGGTCATATAACAGGTCCTGTACTTATGTAGTGCATTTTATGTTGAAAATAATTTTTAGTCAGTTATATGGTTCATGTTTCCCTGTTAAATTCAAGTCTAATTACTGTCCGGGTGCAGTATTTATAGATTTGTAATTATATATTATTATTATTATAGTACACATTATAGATGCAATGTATGGTGCTATGAGGCTCGTCTTCTGACTGACACAGACCATCAGAGCTCTGTTTACAAATGTGACACGGACAAATGGGTCAGGGATCCATACTTTAATTTTAACATCTAAATGAGGACAAAGTATTGAAAGAAACAATAAAACAATGTAAAAATCACAGTTTGTAACACAGATGTGTGTCTGAGTAATAAGTATGTGCTCAATATGGCGGCTACTAAGCACAGTGACATCAGCTGCAACCCGTGGATAGAATAGTGTTTGGATCAGTTTTACAGCTTTCTTCAACCTACTTCTACTTAGTAACGATTAAAAAAGAGTAAAACTTTGACTATTAGAGCACATTCTGGATGCTGTAAATAAAGCTCTCAGATTTCAATGTGTTATTAGTTGATATCAGTAACAGCAAACGTTTATTCCTGGAATATTTCTTTCTCAATATTATGAGACGAGCCCTTCTCTCATGGCCAACAAACTTGGCTTTATGTTCCCATTCATTCCAGGGGGCTGTACTGCACTTTCTCTGCAGTATGTACCCAGCCAGATGCAGCCTTATGTTCTTCTCACCTTTCTTTGCTTAACACCGCCCATGGGCTCGACAGGGCACTGGTGCATCATCATTTTACTGTCACTTCGTAATATTGCACTGCGATCTTTCACCTGACAGAACAAATATTACAGCACTCCAATCCCAGGACTCCAGTTGGATTCAAAATCTGGATTCATAGTCTACTGAGCGTCAAAGAATAAAGACTGAGCTCTGTGCATCAGAAACAAAAGCACACATATGGATTTGGTTGTTGTTGCTTAGTGAGTCACAACACTGCACTTCATATAGCAGACATATAGCAGTTGCCTGAACGGCTCTTATAGAGGTATGAGTCCAGAGTCAGTTAAAGATACAACTCTTTACCAATGAGGATCCTTGGGCTATATACCGGTTACTATACTTGCCTATATCTCTAGCATAGTTTCAAAAAATCCACTCAATAGAACCCTCAAAGGACCTTTGTATAAAGTGTTGTTGCAATGATTTCTTTCCCTAAAAGTCATGTGTATGAGAGAGAAGAGATTATGGTTGATCAGTAACACCTAACATTAGAAAAGTCAGAGTTCCTTTAACTAAATTTGTGCAACAACAAATATTTTGATGGAGTTTTAACATGTGAGAAGAAATCTTTAGACAACCAATGTGAATGTGTGTGTATGTGTGTGTCACCCTTCAGGACTGGCGCCTGCATGAATGAATGATTAGTCAATAAAACATTAAACATTATTAACTGTACAAATGGCTTTACTATATGACAACATACAGTGCTTAATGTTTGTCTTTCTATTCAGTGCAAATGTTACTTTATGACAGCAAAACTGTCAAATCATGTCAAGAAATAGTGCTTATTTGTTTGCATGCCAGGGTCTATATTGTCTAGTCTTTGTTCTGTTCCAATGTATTGTTATATTCAGCTCTAAATTGTACTGCGTAAACTCTCTGCCTCTCATTTCCAATATTTTATGAGGAAAATCAGAAGGGAGCGCACTACTGAATAACCAGCTAAAATATATAAAATTAAGTGAAAATCAGGGGAGAGTTTAGGAGAACAGGGGTTCATTATGTCAAAGTGTTCAGATTTCAAGGTTTCCAAATGGTCAAACTGACCACCTTGGCCTATCTAGTGTTTAACACAGAGGTCTTGACTTTGCATAGAATACCGTTTTTCAAGGTAGGAAAGGAGGTGGAGGGGAGGTTGTGAAGAAGGGAGGGCTAATTGTGTATTCAGGGCACCGTTACTATTTTATAACAGACCAGAATATGCTGATATTTGTCCCACATTGCTTGTTAGGGAGCATGGTTTCTAGTAGGGGTTTCCACATACGGATGCACAGCTCAGGCTTTAAAGAAATTTATCAGCCCGGCTCCTAATTTATGAGATTGTTTGTCTGCACAGCTCTGTCCCGTAGAGGAAGTATAAGGATAAAAAGATAACAATGTGTTATTTATAAGAATAAATCATGTAAGCAGGGATAGATTCAAGATAGAAAGCTCATCTCTCTCCTATCTGCAAGTCAGCACCGACCGAAACCACCATACTTTATCAGCCATAATGAATACGTGCTGCAAATTGGATGATACATTGCATATTAGCCACTCTCTACTTTAAAAACAAAAATAATAACATTGGCCAGGGTCCAGCCATTCCTAAGTAGTATGCATTTGGAGGCTGTGTGAGCGTCTCACGGTCAGTGCATTCAGTGGACTCTCTTGCTCAGCCTCCATCTAATGTGGAGTTTCCTCCTCCTCTCCCCTATGGGCTTGTTATTTATTTATTTCCACTTACCTCTGTTGAGAGCCTGCATATTTTCAGCCGCGGGGAGAATGCCCCCGAATAGATTTATTAGCCAATACTGTAATCATGACAAGAGTAATGGGTGTGTCAATCGCTGTTGTAGAACAGTGGTGACGGTGTATGTGTGCGTTTCTGTGTGTACTGCATGAATGAGCAGTATTACCCAGCATGTAATACAGAGTTGGGAAATGTATAAATGTATCTGTATGTAAAATTTAATAGTAAGTGTATGTCTCTCGTGTGAGAGACCTAGGGTTCCAGTTAATACATACATGTCTTCTCACAAGCTAATACTCACTAACACTTCTAATTGGTGTATTTAAGGCGCACATATCACTGAAACAGCCACTTGCATACAGAGACTGTTCAATCTCTTTAGAAAAGCACTCACCAATAGAATTGCTCTGAAGCAGACTGAAGGTATGCGCCTGAGGTCACAACTCAAGGCTAAACTAGAGACCACTATAGGAAATATCTTCTCTGTAGTAATAGATCACGGATTAGTATTTGGGGATAAGTGGAAGTACGGTTTGTGCTTCAGTACTGAACCTCGTTTATTCTCTCGTTGCTGAATGCCATTCATTTCTAACATCTATATAACTATATAACATCTAATACTCATTATTCTCATTAAAACTTCATTTAGAAGAACTGTTAGATGAGTGTGAACAAACTTGATATTTTTCATACACATTTGTTATTGCGTGTGTGTGTGTGCGCACGTGTACATGCTGCTAAATGAATCTAGGGTTGGGTAGATTGTATAATGGTGATACTAATATAATGGTATTTATGATGTGTATGGTGTGTCAAATTTCTGTTTTGTCTTTAAGTAAAATGTCAAAGGGTTCATTTATATGCATTTAAGAGAGCCACAGGGAGGGGGCACATACTTCTGATGTCACAATCAGCACACAAACAGTTGGCGAAAGAGCACAGTAGCCCACCACATTTGTGAGTTTAGTTGAGTTAAAAGAGAGAAAGCTGAAATTAGTCAAAATACTCAGAAGACCCTTCACTCTGCTTGTACCCTCTTCACAGGTATGAGGCTGTCTCATCTAAATGTGTGATTTGAGCTAGAGTTTGCTGGAAAATCATCTGCTGTGGTGTGCTAAACCACAAGTGCCTTTTAACTGGCCAGCTGTGCTTCTAAACAGCATCAAGCCAATCTCATTAGCTTAGCTTATGTTCTAACATTTCTGTTCCTCCAGCACCAGTCGCTAAAGTTTCCTCTCTCGGAAACCGTTTTTTTATCATCAGCACAGCGCCAAAAACCCTTCATTCGACCCGCACCCCCCACCCCCACCCCACGGTAATTTCCGTATACCCTGTTAATATTTTGAGATGGTATGACGTATTAAAAATGTGGATGCAGCCCATCCCTACATGAATCACGCTGATTGATCTGATAATCATTGTTCAGCTACATTAACATTAGTATGTGTGGCAAATAAACATCAAATGAAGTAAGAGATGTATAATTGGGGGCGGCACGGTGGCGCAGCAGGTAGTGTTGCAGTCACACAGCTCCAGGGACTTGTAGGTTGTGGGTTCGAGTCCCGCTCCAGGTGACTGTCTGGGAGGAGTTGGTGTGTTCTCCCCGTGTCCGCGTGGGTTTACTCCGGGTGCTCTGGTTTCCTCCCACAGTCCAAAAAACACACGTTGGTATGTGGATTGGCGACTCAAAAGTGTCCGTAGGTGTGAGTGTGTGAGTGAATGTGTGTGTGTGTCTGTGTTGCCCTGTGAAGGACTGGCGCCCCCTCCAGGGTGTATTCCCGCCTTGCGCCCAATGATTCCAGGTAGACTCTGGACCCACCGCGACCCTGAACTGGATAAACGCTTACAGATAATGAATCTGGGTCTGAAGAGAGTGAGCAACTCTGCCTTCCTTGAGATTCCCAGGGGAAGTTGGTTGCCCTGATCATGACAGCCCTACCAAGGGTTAAATGAGAATGTAACACATGACTGCCATAACAGAAGGCACGCAGTTAATGAAACAAAGCGCATGCCAGGGTGGCAACACTGCAGCTTAGTTTTGGATTTGTCATCATATCCAGAGGTCATAAAGATGATAAACACGCATGGTCCAGATGTGCCCTTGTCTGACGGCGACTTTTTCAGCGTAGAGATTCTGCAGTCGCCCATGTCGCCATCTGCACCCTATGCTTTTCAATTCATTTCTAGACACAAAATCTAAAGACATCTAATCTGCAAGACTCTTCCCATGAGCTTCAACCACACTGGAGTGCACCCTTGATTACAGAAATACGCTTATCCAATTCACACCCCTGTGTTAACTAAGTTCTCACTGTGTGACTGGGGGAGAGAGAGAGAGAGAGCGAGGCAAGTCGTGCCACAGACGGCAGTGACATCATTGGGGATTGAACACACACAAGGTTAATGCTTAATCAATCGTGCCACTCAGAAGCCTGAGAACCTGTTTTTAATCGGGCTAATCTTAGCCAGCTTGGACCTGATAACAATTTTCCTGTTTTGTTTACTTGATCACTGCTTAATTCTGGTGATGGTCTTAGATTAATATCAAATAAACCCAGTTAGTGACTTCTTTGAGAATTCACACTTTGTTCTGAACTCTTTATCTCCTACAATAACCCTGCATTTTCCTCACACTATCTCTTTCACTTTCTGCCTCTCTATCTCTCTCTCTCTTCTCTCTTTCTGCTTCCCTAACTCCTGGAGGGGAGTCGTGGGTTTTTCAAGGGTTGCCTGCAATCTCTACATTCCCGCGAAGCCCCCAGGGTCTTGTTAGAAGTAGGTTGGGGCTGTCAAAATATTTATAGGGCTTGAAAATGCTGGATGGGGGGGTGGGGGAGAAGAGAAATCATACAGCATGCCCAGGGACCTCTCGCGTGGATAATGTTCGTGTAAAAAGTGTCTGGAGTATAGAGAGCACCATCAGTTGGCTGTTGATTTGTGTAATGGCTCATTGCAGAGATGGCGAGGTACGCTTTATGAAGGGCCATCGTGTGAAGTCTCTCACAATATGCTAATGCAGTTGACATGGAGTTTAATCTTTATTACAATACTTTATGAGGAAAACAAACTGTGGAATGTGCTCTTCAGTTGAGCCAGGCACAGAGATTCACACTGCAATGTTTAATGCACTTTGACAATTTGTTTCCACTGCATTAGAAACATGCAAATTCATCTCATTCATATTTCTGCAAGTCTAATAATGTGTTATATACCTCGTAGATATGTATAGCTTGATATCTGTTTTTCATATTGCATACCCGTGAAAACAAAAGCATTTTGAATTATGTCTCACTCGCTCCCAGATCACGGAAATGGGCACAGGATTCCTGTCCAAATTTCAACTTCAGGTGGTAGTGGGTGTTTTTCAGGGATTTTAGACCTATCTAATTATCTACAATGTTTCAAACCTGGTTTTCATTCAAATGTTATGGGCAATGAAAAAATAAAAAGGGGGGGGGGGTTGTGGTGCTCTAGGTTTGAAACCACTAAAAGCATATTTTATTTAAATTGCATTTGTGCTTTAGCAAGTTACTGGATCTTTTCTGTTCAGGTTTTTTTTTGTCTTGTATTTTTATAAATTGTGAAAACCCAGCTTCAGTCAAGTATCTGTGAATGTGTCTAGTGTATTAACCTCCTATAAAACCACCAAAATAAATAATCACAGATCACATTAATTTCATGCAAACTGCATACACACTGATCATATTTAACATTAAAATGACCTCCGTGTTTCTACACTCACTTTCCACAATTCTACAGTTCTACAATTACAGACTATAGGCCATCTGTTGTACTGCACACATTGTTTGCCCTTTTTTAACCCTGTTTTTTAATCGTCAGGACCACTGCAGACCTGGTATTTTTTCTGCATCATTCTCAGTGCTGACGTGCTGGTGTGCTGGTATGAGTGAACATTTAAACACTTGATCCACTCACTGTTCACTCTGTGAGACTCTCCTGCCTTGTTGGTCCACCTTGTAGATATAAAGTCAGAGTCAGTAGCTCATCATTTACTGCACGGTTTGTGTTGGTCGTCCCCTAGTCCTTCATCAGTGGGCTGTGGACACCTGTTGGCTGGATATTTTTGGTTTGTGCACTATTCTCAGTCCAGCAGTGCCACTGAGGGGTTAAAATCTCCAGGAGCACTGCTGTGTCTGATCCACTCATGCCAGCACAACAAACACTTAACACACCACCACAACTCCTGACAATTGAACAAGATGGTAACATGAGGCTAACTAAGTATGCAGAGCAACAGACAGACAACAGTCTAATTGTAGAACTACAGAGTGCAGCTGGTCAAATTCAGCGTTATTTATTAAGGTTATTTATTTTAAGGTTTTGGGTGATGGGCGAGAACAGGCATTTGCAAAAGTATGGAGCCTCACATGATTCTGTCTTATATAATTTTATTTATTTATTTATATATTCTCATAGAAAATAAGCATGTATCCCCTGCAGAGAGCATACATATGAACATATTAATGAATATTGCCATTTTATCTGCTGAATTTTACATACTGGGGAAAATAAACTGTTCATTCATTCATTCATTATCTGTAACTGCTTATCCAGTTCAGGGTCGCGGTGGGTCCAGACCCCACCTGGAATCACTGGGTGCAAGGCGGGAATACACCCTGGAGGGGGCGCCAGTCCTTCACAGGGCAACACAGACACACACACATTCACTCACACCTACGGACACTTTTGAGTCGCCAATCCAACTACCAACATGTGTTTTTGGACTGTGGGAGGAAACCGGAGCACCCGGAGGAAACCCACGTGGACACGGGGTTGTATTGTTCTCCATTAGGTGCATGACTGCAAACATTAAAACGTAAAATGAATTCAGGTAAATTGAACCTTCTAGATTAATGACAATCTTAGACACACCGCATTGACTAAAGGCAGCCTGATAAATGGTAGGGTATAAACCAATGGCAATGCCAAATGATGCTACATGCTGTCTACATATGTGTGTCTGAATATATTGGGTGTGAATATGACCACACCTAACCCTTTTGAGGTATAATGGCACAGTACATCTAGCAGCGTTGTTGATCTTTTCTTTTATTCCACATGTAAATATAACTCTGCTGAATGGTCTTATGTAGTTAAGTAACTGTATAATTACATAAAAAATGGTGAATCAGAATGATACCTCTTATTAATTTAGGCATAGATAGTTAATAATATAAATTGTATACACCGATCAGCCAATGCATTCATTTGCTAGTGCTAGTAGTTCTCAAAAGAGGCATATGTTTATATGATGTATTGCATAGATCACCCTAAAACATCACAAGCAGTAAACATTAATATGACCTCCTTTACACTCATTGTACATTTTATCATACAAGAACACGTTGTAGTTCTACAATTACAGACTGTAGTCCATCTGTTTCTCTGCATACGTAGGTTGCTGCCGTTCTTTTATGATAATGACCCACATAGGACCACAAAAGATTTAGTGTTACAGTGACACAGACGTAGTGGTGGTGCTAGTGTGTGTTGCACTGGTATTTCTGGATCAGACACAGCACTGCTTCTGGGGTTTTTAAACACCTTAGCATCACCACTAGGCCACATATCGTCCATAATCCACATATATCCAGCCGGCAGCGTCATGTAACCACTAGTTAAAGACTAGATGATGACTAACACCAACTGTGCAGCAACAGATGAGCCACTGTCTCTGACTTTACAGCTACAAGGTGGACCAACAACGTGGGTGTGTTTAACACAGTGGACCATGAGTGGGCTCTAGGTGTAAAAAGAGTAGCACTGCTGTGTCTAACATGGTTAGCAGACACACTAGTGTAATTTAAAAACTAGACATACCTCGAGGTATGCACATGCTTTATATGGATACAGTTTGTTGGTGCCTGCTGACTGAATTCCTCTAAACTCAGAGTTTGTGTTCTCTTCTCAAAAAGAATAGGCACTACACTAGACATTCCTTTGAGGGTTTTGATGGCGTTCAGCCACGTGAACATCAGTGTGATCAGGTAATGATGCTGGCTGTTTAGTTTTGGATCACATACAACACTTTAAACTCATCCCAAAGGTATGGAATTGTGCTTCATAAATATGAGAATGCAGCCTAATGAATAAACGCCTAAAGCCAGCACTTGGCACTGAGTCTGGTAGATTTGGGCTCATGTGCAGCAGCTCTAGGGTAATTCCAAATTTGAATTGAATTTAAATAATAGCTTTTTAAAATGTATTTTATTTATTTATTTTTTTTGAAAGTGGTGAATCCCAGCTGTTCTTAAAGCAATCCGTACCTTTTCGCCAACCTTTAACTCCTCAAATCTATTCATACTCATCCACTCGAGGGAGAGGTTTGTTTGTTTGTCTGAGCTTTTTCCATCGGGCTTGAGTTATTTCTCATGTGTGGAGCCTGCTCTTGGTTTCATCCGTAGCCGTAATTGGCCGAGGTATTGGCCTGGTCCGTTTGCTGTGGACTGAGGTTATTTTGCCCTTAGCTACCGCAGGGCCAGGAAGCTGGTGGGGCATAGGTGAGGGGGGCTGGCCTAATGGGAATCTTATGGCTGACTGAGTCTCTGCAGGGATGTGCGCTTCTGCACACCGCCTGAGCTCCAGCTGTGGCGCTGACATGTAGAAAATGAACTGCTCTGTGCAGGAGATCCAGGAGTGTGAGGAGGATGAAGGGTGGTGGTGGTCGTTGTTTTGTGGGGGGGGGTGGGGGGAGTGGTGCTGAAAAGGAAGAGAAAAGGGGACAGCAGAAAGCAGAGTGGAGACCAAAGCAAAATGCCACTCAGAGAGACTGATGATGAAATAGCTAGGTGTTATTTCTTGTCAGGCACGGCACGGACATCTGCGCTCACTCGCCTCACCGCTTCCACACCGCCGTCCTCCACGGCTTCACAATGGCAGTGGAGTGGATTGCTTCTGCACACACTGATTGAGCCTATGTAAACACTTGACACAGGCTTTTATTTATATTATTTTAAAGTTTCCTCTGGTGAATGAGCTTGTTTTCCCCAGAGTTGAATAATAACTAGTAAGCAGTATCTGTAGAATAATAAGTAAGGCTCTCAGGACTTGTGTAGTGATTTCAAACTGTTCCTTATATACTAAGTTGTTTGTATCTGTGTGTATTATTTTTTCATTTATTATGAAGAAACCATATTTTCAATGCATTTACATATAGTTTTGTATACCTTAACTGTCTACCAACCTACACATTGCAAAACAGGATCATTTTATGTGGGATAAAATGAGCCACTCTCTGCTTCTGACAGCAAGCGCTGTGATTTTTACCATTATCCTGCCTCTGGAGGGTACCTCCACTCTCGGCCATAGACGTGCAATTCGTGTGAGAGCGCAAAGATGATTAAAACATTAAAACCGACAAAATGAGCGCTTAGAAATGAGTACGAAGCAAAAACAAGAACAGAGAACAAAGGACATTGACAAAAATGGCTTAAACTGAGAGCTTCTGCACACTTTCCACTGCTGTGCATTCAGTATTGGGTGAACAGTGGCTCATGCCCATTTAAAGGAGCAGGCACTAGAACAGGCTGGTCTTAACAGGGGGACATCGATGCTGTGTTGTTGGATCCTTGTGGTATTTTGACCAAAGCATATCACAGACATTTTTGAAGAACCTAGTACTGTGTTAACTTGTGAAAATAATCAGTCATTCATTGTATGTAACCACTTTCCCAGTTCAGGTTCAGAGTGTCCAAAGCCTACCTGAAATCACTGGGTGGCAGTCCATTGCAGGGCACCACACACTCACACGTTCACAAGTATGGACACTTTTTAATAGTCAATCCGTCTACCAACGTGGAGCACCAGGAGGAAATGCATCAAACTCCTCAAAGACAGTCCCCCAGGGCAGGGCTCAAACCCACAACTCCAGAACCCTGGAGCTGTGTGATAGCGACAATACCTGTTGCCCCACTGTGCCACCCTTGGTGTATAATGTGTCCCATGTAGGTCTGTGTATAAACTACTCGTCCACCCAGTGGTTTTCCCGTTGAATACCGGCAGTGATAAATCTGTTAATGAAATGCCTCAGTACTAACCTTATACTAGCACTCAAATGACAGTATTCCTGCACAGTGGAGAATACCAGTAACCCAATATAAACACTACACAGTTGTGTTCTCTGAAGTGAACCATAAGCCTTTGTTGGGGTGACTTGAAGTGATATTTATAATTCAAAACAAATTATGCATCATCAGTACAGCCTCAGTTTTGAGAATGGCAAATATAAATACCATGAAATCCTTCATATCTGTGTCATCTCACTGCAAAATCTATAATGCCACTGTTTCAAGGGGAGGCACATGCAACAAGGATTTCAATAAATCAGGTTTAATGAAGCATTTCAAGATAAACCAAGCCAAGGAGCACAGTGATTTTTGTAGCTCTGAAAGCATTCAAACGTGAAGTTATCCAGGCAGTTAATGGCATTCATTCAAGCTTAGTATGTTTTATTTGAGATGCCAAACACTTCTTTGAGCAGAATGAAACATTTAAGAAGTGGGTTGGTATAAATATTCAGATTTGTAGTTAAAGTAGATAGTGTAAGAGTCTCTGTCTGTGCTCAGTGTCAACTGATATTTGAAGATCAGGTAGCTGTGTTAGTATTAGAAAGGAAACAGTGGCGTCTGCTCTTCAGTGTTTATTTACATTTCACACCCAGGATGGGTTTTATTACTGTTTTATGGGATGTTTGTGGTTAAGTAACTCTGTCTTTATTCATTGATAGTAGGGATGCACCAATACCACTTTTTCCCTTCCGATATGATATTTCATGTTCAAGTATCTGTCAATACTGAGTACTGATACCAACTCTGTCTATCTTAACTACTAGACAGATGCATATAAATGCAGATAGAATGCTATACTTTACAGATTTTATTTCGTTAAAGCAGCGTTCTGTATCACTGATAAGATATAATAAGCTTGAATGAACATAATTTACTACTTTATTAACTGCACATTAAAAAATGTAATGTTTCAGAGCCATTAAAAAAAATCAATATTTCCACAATGCAGTAACAAGTACAAGTAGGAAGACATAGTGTAGCCTGACTGAACAACTGTTTACACTGTTATGAGGATATTTGTCCTCATGCATTTTCATATACAAATGCATTTTCTATGGACTGCTGCTGACCTGTGTTTGTGTGCTACGACTTTTAGCCTGATTTTATATATTTTTGCCTCGAAATCACGTTTCAGACCAGTCACAGCATATCAAATGTTTGATTTTTTTTCCGACTCGAATTTGAAAGTAGTGTAAACTCTCCACCAACTCAAGGCTGAACGAGTCCCTTCAACAGCCAATGAGAACAGGAAGTAAACACAGGCGCGTGCAGAGGAGCTCTATAGTGGAGGACAGGTTAAATGGTAAAATGATAAACTGTGCTGGATACACATGTCCCCAAATAACGAGTATTACCTGTAGGAGAACATGGTGCGCCACACAACACGCTGTTATGGCCTTATTCCTACTGAATTCTACAATTCCACTATTCCACCTTAAATGACGCAACACTGGCGCGCGGTACGGCGCGGTTTCTGAACCATTTAAGGTGGAACGTATCCGCACCTGTGTGCTATTCTACTAATTTCCACACTGCGCTGACGATGTTTCCCCATCCACGACCCAAAAACATTTATAGATGTTTTTTTTTTCTTTGTGGATCTACACAAACAGCAGCACAAACAATAACCACAGCAAGTTATACGTCCATATTTATGTGTCTCCAAGGAAATGAGAGCTGTATGTTTGGGTCGTGCAGCGTGTGAGATATACTTCCAGTCTCTGTAAAAATCGACAAAAACAGTCATGTGGTGTGAAATACCCAGTCTGTTTATAATCTGCCCCACCTTTAAATTGAGCTGCACCTAGTGGCATGCATGCGCATCAGTATCTGCTTCATGGGATGTATCCCGAAACTTGCCCTGTGTACTCCATGTAGGGAATAGTGAGTAGTGGGCCATTTCCAACACACCTCTGTAGCCGATACCGATACTGTGTTTAGGTGCCAGTATCTATGCTGATTCAGTATCGGTGCGACACTAGTAGATAGCATACAATAAACTCAGCATCCAGTTTAACACACACAAGCGGGAAACTTTTCCCCATACGCCTGCCACTCACTTTGACGTTTGCGTTTTTTGTCATTTGCCAATACTCCAGTCAATCAGCGCTAATCACAACCTATGTCTTCAGCTCTGATATTGCCCTTCAGTCTTATGAATCCATCAATAAAGAGAGTCAAAACACTTCCCAGGGTGTTGATTGGTCGTGCATGTATTCGGCCTAATTAAGTTGTGTTTTGTTATTGGAATTCTGATTTTCACATCCCACACTGACTCTTGACTGACAGGCTTATGTAAGCTGAGAGGGAAGCAAAAAAATAAAAACCCTAGCGAGAGGGAAACAACCACATTGTGTTGAGGAAGGGGTGAGAATGAGGCGTTTAACAACTCCAGCGTGGTCTGTGAGTGATCAGTACTTGGATCTGATTTCAGATAAAGGGTATTTTTGGAGCGCTAACAGCTAGCCAAGTCGGCATAGATTTGAATCTCAAGGGATGTTATCTCCTAACGGGGGTTTCAGTTCATGACCTCATGATGATTCACTTTATTCACAGTATCAGTGCACCAAAAAATTAATTTCACAACAGTTTGATTCAGTTCCATTATATGGGTATCTTTTAGGATTTGTCTGTATATTTGTTTTTCAAAGGATTTGAAGTGAAAGGAAGAAATATAGGTTGAGTCCAGGCAAAGTAGACCCTGAAATGGTCTGGAGTTAGTAGATAGCTTAACTTAAAAAAAAACAACAACTTGAGGCTTTTTTTTTATTATTTTGGCTCTTAGAGAGAAAAAACAAAACATATTTCTCCTGGATACTTGGGTTTGCGTTTGGAGATTCTGAGCTTGATTAGGGCATGGATTTTTTTTATCACATGTTTGTTTTCCCACAAGAGGATTACTGTCTAAACTGTAGATAGACTGCATAATTACAAACGTTTACAAACATCACTATGCAGCTCTCATCACATTATTATTTTTTTTAATGTGGAAAACAGGTTTGCATTCATTGCTGTTATACCCCGTATTATCTTTATGTTCATTTGGTAGGCTACTGACAGCTGTGATTTGAAGCAGTTACTGCATGTGAAATTGGCATAAACCTGCAAACCCGAGCTGCTGATCTCACTTCTGAGAGTTGTGAATCCAGGATGGCGCTGAGTAAGGCTGCCTGGCTGTGAGCTCCCTCTGGTTGTAGTCAATGTTTTCCAATTGTGTGTTAAGTTTTTCACTAACTTTACACTTGTGTTATTTGATGTCACAATAAATCTGATTTGAATTTGATTTGAAGATTTGGCACAGTGTAAGAAGGCACAAGATTTGCATTTTCCATGATGGTCACCACTTGACATTTGTATTGGTCACAGCAACTGGAGCTGAGAGCTTTCAGCAAACCCCAGACCTCTGATTTTAGGAGGATCACAGATTGATTCTCAGACATGGATGTGACCATCCCTGAGAGAAAAAAAATAGTATTAAAACCAAGTTTAACCAAAAGTGAATGCTTCTTTAGGGCTTTGTCTGTGGCTTCCTTTCATATAACATCTCATCCTTCATGTTCATGAGTATATACATTTGCTTTCATTGAGAACTCAATAGATTTTTCATGTTTTCCACTGAGTTAAAAACAAAGACGTGATTTAAATGGCCACGCTGGATGCTGATGAGTTGCTGCATGTTTACACCTCTGTATTGTTGGTGTGCATGTCTTGGGTCATGTTCAGACTTTTTACCAGCACACACTGATCCAGCTCTCTCAGGTTCGTCTTGGCCAGGAGAGCTCACAGTGGTCTGGCACAGACCTCAGCCATGGTGACGGCTATGCATCGTAGCCAGCTGCCAGCCGCCTCCCCTGTCTGTCAGGAAGCCTTGGCCAGCGAGGCTGTGGAGCCCCCTGCTCGTCCTTTTTTCTTTCTTTCGGCTCCCACCCTTCTGATCAGTGGCCAGTGTCTGGCGCCTGGACCTTCGCTCATGCCAGCAGCCCATGAGATGAGCGATTGAGTAATTGTGCAGCTGGCAAAATGCAGGGTGCAGAGGAGAGAGAGAGAAAGAGGGAGAAAGAGAAAGAGAGACATTACCAGAAGAGGAAAAGGTAAAAGGTCGAAAGTGAATAGGAGATAGAGTGGCAGGGCTTTTTCTCCCGAGGTAAAAGGTGGGTAAAGAGGAGGGCGAGCATTGAAAAAAGGAAGAAAAGAAGAGGGGCCCGACTGTTAAGTGCTTCTCTCTTGGCAAGGGCTGTGCAGTCACCAGAGGAAAAAAAAAGTGAGTGAGTGAGTGAATGCGTGTTGTAGTGACAGAGTGGAGAGACAGGGGAAGTAAAGGGAAAGCAGAAGAAGCTGGCTGCAATTAGCATAATTAACCAACCTGCTTTTCCTTTCTAAGGCTGTGACAATATATGTCTTCCCTCATTACTTGCTGTAAGCAAACATGCAAGTTAATGCGCTGCAGCGCTCCACTCGCACTACATGCTCCATCCATTACAGCAGACATGGCTTGCCAATCTGGGCTGCACCCCTGTGAGGCTCACTCACCCGGCCCTCTCCACTCTGCCAAAATGAGAGAGTGAGTCTCTTGGACATGGGGTGCTTTAAAGTGTTTCCTCATTCCAGGGCATAATAGCCAGTCTCATGAGCCCCCAGCCAGCAGCCAAATGGAAGAATAGGACAACACTCCAGACACTGATGCTAGTCCAGGTGTTGGGTTAATGTTGCTTAATCGACATTGTGTTTCCAAATGTTTGGATTCCAGAGCACACTCCCTAGGTCTGAAATGATTATTCAAATGGTTGCCGCTTGCTACACTACCCTGACATTATTGTATAAATGCTAAACTAAGGAAGTGGACTTATAGCCACAGAATTAATTGGAAGCGGCGTATTTGAGTAACTGGGTTTGTTTAGCATAATAATATAAGTACACTCGACTCGACACACTTTGACGTAAGGCTTTTTTTTTTTTTTCCTCCATTTAATATGGACTGTATCCATGGGTTGCAGGTGATGTCACTGTATATTGTGGCCCTTACTAATTACTCAAACACACAACTCAAATAAAAACTGTGATGTTTAAATTGATTTATTGTTTCTTTTAACACTTAGTCCTCATTTAGACATTAACGTTAAATAAATTTAAGTATGGAACCCTGACCCTGCACGCATCATGTTTGTAAACAAAGCTTCTGTGCTTCTGAGTGTTGTGAGACTCTCTCCAGTGCAGGCAGAGGGGTTGAGTATGAGATAAATGTATCCATCTTTCTCATCCGTTTACATTAGTGCTGCACTCTGAAACCAGACAGTCAGTCCTTAATATGGTGCCCAAACTCATGTGACTGCAACCCATAGATAAGCATTACACAATGTTCACTATCTCTTAAAGGGGCCATAGACTGCATGTGTCCCCCCATCCCGTGTTAGGGTCAATTTATGATTTTTGTGTAGGCCTGTATGCTAAAAGCAGATATTATTATTCATTTTTATATGATGAGTTTTATGTTTTACAAACAAACACAAAGTAACAGGAATTATTTTTGTGTCAATGTAATTTTAAGACTGCCCTGTGAAGGACTGGCGCCCCCTCCAGGGTGTATCCCCCGCCTTGCGCCCAATGATTCCAGGTAGGCTCTGGACCCACCGCGACCCTGAACTGGATAAGCAGTTACAGATAATGAATGAATGAATGTAATTTTAAGACTATTTTGTTTTGAACCGTATCCAGTCTAAAACATCTATACCTGTACACATTTTAAGAAATGTTTCAAACAATGCTTTTTTAAATAAAATTTTATAAATATAAAATATGTTTGGCATTTATATGCTTTAGCTTATTTATTTTTTATTTCTATTTTAACTTTTAGCTGCTTTTAAGTTCAGCACGTCTCCTTATTTGAGTAATTCTTCAACTCAGTTATTAATTCAAATGCTGTTATTATTTTCTTGCCATTTCATTATTTTTTTATCATTTGTTTTTTGTTGTTGTATGTTTTGCTTTCTGAGATGTACTTGAAGTGTTATAAATACAATTTATGACTATTATAATTATTATTTGTTGTAGATGTTTGTGAATCTTTTTTAAGGATGGAATAAGCTGGGGACTGAACAGTACACTTTAACACCAACAGGGTCATTTTGTTTATTCATTCATTCGTTCGTTTGTTCGTTCGCTCATTCATTCCTTTTGAACCAGAAATTGCACATTCTCTGCTGGCTTTAGTACTTGTATTCGTGACCTACCAAATTATCTTCTGTGCACAGTAACAATCAGCAGGTTAGCTGTATCCATTTGCTGTACCTCAGGACCGTTTAGCTTTACTGCTTTAAGTGCAGCATTTAAGACACTGTGGTGAGATTTAAAGACACATGTTTTTTATTCAGAAGGAAGAGCATTGCAGTCGGCTAAAGAAGTTAATTCCAAGACAAGAGCCTTGACAACTTCTGGAGATTCAAAACCAAATCACGTTCAGGTCTCTTTTTGTGAATAATGCAAAGTGCAGAGTTCAATAATGATGTAATACAACAGCTTATGTTCCATCCCATGTCAGTTTTCATGCCTGAATATGATCAAGATTTACTTGAACATCCCATGTATTCCCAACCTTTTCCTCTGGCATTATCTTTCTTTACTGAGAGTTATACTGCTGAGGTTTTTATTTTTATGCTTTTCCGCAAGTACTACATGCCCATTGTAGCTCTGATCTGCGTTTATCGAACCCTTGCTTTTTCAAACTATTTATTACTGTTGCTCTGGGGGGAACAATTGCTGGGTCACAGGGAGCAAGTAGAAAAATCATTAGAGCGTAGATGGATATAATTACTTACAGAAATTGGCAAAAACAGACTGACCTTTGTGTTCTAAAAAAATATAATAAAATAATAAATGAACAGAAATAGAAGCTGGGGGGTGGGGGTGGTCTGAATGAAGGCAACACAGACAGCTTTTGTGCACAGGGTGGACAAAAACAGCCCGTTTCTGCTGTTTTTGCTTCTTCAAATTGTCCATTTGTGTTTTCACAGCAGTTGGAGTCTTCACAGAGCTCTGTTGTCTCCTTCAGAGTCTTCGTCATACTTTCACGGATGCTTTCCTTGATGCTCTCTTTGAGTGCCTCCATGCTGAATGCTGATGGCTGAGGGGAAGTGCAGCAATAGCTCAGCATCTTTCTCTCACTGACTTTTCCTTTTTTCTTTACTGGAGAGCAAATATTTGTCTTTGAGATTGGTAACGATCCGTTTTCTCGGAGCAGGCTTTGTTGAAATTCAGCTGGGGTGTGGAGTGGGGGTGGGGTAATAAAAATAAATAAAATCAAATTTCAAGGTCAGGGAGACAGTTCAACAATTTGCGGATGACAACACGCTTCTGCAGGCATCTTGTACAGTAGAGCTGCATCCAGCAAACCCTTGACTCCTATATAATCTGTCAGCCCATCTGTCCGACGGAATCAAAGCCCATTACACTGTGGTGTTCTGAAAGCCAAGGTTTTTCCTCTTTTTTCTTTTTTCTTGTTTATGACTTTCAGCTCTGCAGCTCCTGAGGTTTGACATAGCCAAGCGACTGTGACAAATTGGGATTTCAGATGACAAAGATGGGCGATTTTAATAGGCACAGGGAGGGGATTTGATTGTAGTGGCCAGGCTCACTTGAATAACCAAAGCCGTACGCAGTCCTTGTTGGTCCGGCTTTGATGAGAGCTTTCATTTGTCTGAGCCGGAGAAAGGAAGCACCACAGGGCAGTGCACACCAAATGCACAATCGGACGTCACATCAAAACCCGAGGCTACCTTAGGGGACCATGGGGAGAGTATTAACCTCAGGCTATTAGTTTAATACTGTTGTTTTTTTTTTTTTATTAAAATAGATGTTCTCAAATCATATTTTCTCTTTAATCAGTTGGCTGTTTTTAAACTTTCCTTTTCATTTACTGCCGTCTTTTGGGTAGAAATTGGAGGGGGGTGCCTAAAATGTCAGTCACCATAAGAAGAAATGAACACTGCCATTTTTTATCAAAATCACAGCATGTTTTTAAAATTGCAAGAGCTTTGTTTCCCAATTTTTCCTGTGTGGAAATGTGACTTGTGAAACCACTATGGCCTTTTTCAGTTTCTATTTTAAACATTTCCTCTTACAAGAGTCTAAGGAGCATGCTTAATGTAAAGGGAAAAGCCACTTCACAAGTGTCTACTGCAGCCTTATAATAACAAATATTGATATTTTCCAATTTTCATTTAAACTTATTAAAAACCTTGATTGCCCAGGAGTCCATATTACCTCCTCCTGATAGGAGACAGAAGCCACATGTTTTCACACACCAGTGCTAACCCAGAATTTTCTGGGAACACAAATGTTCATTACATTTGTACAGGACGTTACACAGACTATATCCTGCAAGCCCCAGTAAAAAGTCCGGGGTAATGTCAGAGTGAGAGTGTGTGGGAATAACAGCCAGAAATGTTCAGGAGAGTCATGCTGTTCCTTACTGGTGCTACTACACAGGCACAGCCCCATGCCTAACACTTCCAGCTGTGAGAATGACTGTGTCCGGGGCTTATACTGCATGCTCCTGAAAATGTCCAACCCTAATTCTCTGGGGTTCCTATGTGAAAACAGCTGTAGAGAGACAAACATTATTTTTTATGTTGTTTGAATGCATTAAAGTCAGGCTGACCAATCAGAGCTCTGTTGTCATGTTTCAGCTTCATGGCAGTGGCAGAACAGCATGTCTTGTTTGTAGTAGAACACAAAAGCTCATAGAACAAGTAAATCACTGACTATAAAATTGTTAAATAATGTTACATTTATATAAAACAAACGTCAACATGCAGAGCCTAAAACTCAAAAACTAACTGACAGAAATGCCTTCGGAGCAGCTTGTTATACCCGAATGAGGTGCTGGAGGTCCCCGTGTTGTCCTTCTTGTAGAATGGGGTTAACACATGGTGCTCATCCTTCAATTACAGTTCTTAAAAAATGTAAACGATAAATTCATCATCACTGTTGTTGTTACTTAAGAAATCAGTTTCTTTTTCCGGAATCTTCCCATGAATTCAATGTGTTTAGACAAAAATGCTATGAAGTTTCCACTACATTAAAATTCTCAACCATAGTATTTTTTAAAATGTATTTATTTATATCTTTATTTATTTCTGAAAAAAACGGGACACCGTATAAGCCCTAACTCTCATTAAACAGCTTTGCTTCAAGTTGCTCAGTCGGATTCAGTTGCCCTGGAATCTGTGAACAAGGACCAGGCAGCTCACGCACTGGTGATGATTTCTAGACAATGCTTGAAATCTTAATCACAGTAGCGCTCAGAAAATCACCAGTAGGCCGTTTATCCCACATCTTTCAGCCTTTGTGTTTAAGTAAGGTGTAAAAGAGAGTTTTGTACACTTCACTTCATTGTAGCATTTGTTGGAGTTTAAAGGTGAATGTTATCAGTCCATAGACTCTGGTGATTTGTGTTAAAGGGATGGATGTTGGGCAGGTTGCGAGAGAGAGAGGTAGAGAGAGACTGAGAGGCTGTTAGTCTCCAACTCTGGCCTGGAGCCCATCACTTGTTGGTGATCAGTCTCCTCTCAGCTGCGGATGCCAGCTGTCACGGCCTCTGCACTCCGGCTGGCGACTGATGAGAAGTAGCAGCCATGTTTTCTAATCAATCCACGACCTAATAGGTCACGAGTGAGCGCACCCGGCTTGCCAATAGCACATCGAGTGGGGGAGAGGGAGGTCTTACGTCTGTGTCTATTCTGATGGACCCCCCACTTCCTGCCCTCCCTTTCTGAAGCTTGCTAATTGACAACATGCTAATTAGCCCAGGCCAGTGACTTCAGAATGTGGCCAAGTTTACCAGCACCAAGTCCTCTTTTTTGCCCCCATGCCAATTCATTAAGACACCGTACTCTCTGCCTTAATTAGGGACAAATTGCTCACACCCTTCATGTGAATTTCAAGAGTGGGAAGAAAATGCAGTGGCTGAAAGGGAATGGGAAGTGGAAAAGAAAAACACTGAGAGATCCCATGTTTTGTTTTTTTTTTCTTTTCCCCTTCCTATTAAATGTCAAAGAGTTCTGAGTGCATGAAGAAGGCTGGGCTTAGAGAAGTACTTCAGAGAAATATATTCACCCAGAAAACTATTTGATACAAATGGTTTATAATTAATCATAAGAACATGGCCAGGCCCAAGTAAGAAAATCTGCTGCAAACAGCACAGGGGAACATGGAGATAGACTGAAATGGATTAATCTGTGTTTTATTTTTTTTCTCCCTGAGATGTTTTCCTTTGAGGCAAAAAAAAAGGAACAAACAACATGCTTTAACTTTGAAGTGGGTTCTTTAGCCAAAAACATTCAAGACTAATTGCAAACATGAAATACTTTATTTTATGATCAGATAAGTGCAAATGGGGGCTTGTTTGATGGTTTTGATGGACTCATGGTTTCACAAGTGGAACAGTTTTTTTATTTATTTATTTTTGTAATGTTTGCTGCTGTTGTTTTATCTAGTAGAGCATTTTTAGAACATAAAGCATGTCTTGCGGAGCAACAGTTTATCCCAGGCTTCTGTTCCTTTCCCTTGTGTTATTTCCAGGCTGAGAAATATGATATTGCGCATTTGTGACCAGAGTCACCAGCAGAGCCGGGCCCCTAAATGCCAGGCATGTCACAGCCCCTTTTCATCAAATGTAGCTCGCAGTTAGAGCAACAAACAATGATCATCCTCACACTGGCCAGTGGAGAATAAGAATATGCAGGAGCAGCGTTGTTTCTGTGAGTAGAACAATATCAGAATAAAACTATAGGAGGCTAACAAGGCACCCCTGGTGAAAATTAAGTGTTTATTTCTGCAAATTTAGCCTCCACTGGTGATGATCAAAGAGAAGTCACACAATTGCCATGAACCATCTGGTAAGACGGCGCTAAGCTATTACTGCTAGCCTTCCTACGGCCTGCTGACACTGGGAATGCGCTAATGTAAATAACTACAGTCCATGGTGTGTGTTGCCTCTCTCTCTCTCTCTCTCAACCACTAATAAGTATTCCATGCAAGACAACACTTTGTGATTCTTAATTAATCAGCCTACATATGTCTGCTACAACTGCAAATGTTTATGAGCAACACAGCCAGAAGTGGAAGAAGTGCAGATGTTACATACTAGCCTATATGTAGCCTAACTGTAAAACACTGAGGTGCTAAATGTCACTGAAAGCTCTGGCACAATAATCCATAACATAATTGATTTGATATGAATCTGTTGTTGTTTGAACCAGATGAATTTCCCCAAATAAATACATAAAAATATTCATCAAAATACATCTTGTCTGTTTTTTAGTCACAGTCAAACTGAACCTGAATTTATTTACATAAATTCATGTTACTGTGTTTTATACTGTGTCTATAGTGTGTTGTATGCTGTCTATACAGTGTTCTTAATATCTGTGAATGAATAGCTTAATATGTATATATAGTAGTTCTCTCACTCTTTTAGGCTTAATTGTAACACGTTGTTAAATGTAGCCCCTCTTTGTGGAGGCTGCACTTTAGCTCTATTAGCTCTCTGTGAGTTGTTTACCTGCTTCAAAGTGGTTCTGTATAACAGCCACCTAGAATAAAAAAATTGTGTGAAGTCTGAGCTACAGACACCAGTTAGAAAAACGTTTGATTGTATTTTCTGCTGTCGTCTCCCCGTTCTTTATTACTCATTGCCAGTTTTCACCCTTTAGCCACACACAGCTCAACATTGGGCATGCCTGAACATGCCCAGTGGCACTGTGTTCAGTGAGGAGGGTAGAACAACACTCATACATAGTCTTTGATGCTAAGCACTAAAGAGCAACTCATGGTTGAACATCTTAAACTTCTTAAACATGAGTATGTGAGTAGGAACAATTCCTTGCAGTGAGTTTCTTATAAAACATACCTGTGGTGCACTTCCAAAACCTGATTAAGTGTGTGTTTTAGATCATCCTTGTGGTGCAGTCTGGAATTGTGTGTGAATACACAAATACATTATGGCCGCCTCCATGTTTCTACACTCACTGTCCCTTCACTTATCTCCACTGACCACACAGGGGGTCTTTTGTAGTTCAGCAACTACAAATTGTTGTCCAACTGTTACTCTGCAAACTTTCTTGGTACATTATTTATAACTGTCAGCAGCACGGCTGTGTCTTACCCTCTCAAATCAGTGCAGTAGGGGGTCCTGACCACTGAAGAACAGGGTGAAATGGGGCAAATTGTGTCTACAAAGCAACACATGAACTACAGTCTTTAACTTTATGACTACAAAGTGCTGCTGTATGGTCAGTGGTGCTAAGAGAATGAACAGTGAGTGTGGTCATTATATTATGGCTGATCTGTGTATGAATGTGAATTCATACCAAGTGAGTGAGTACCAAGCCGATTTCTTGAGGTGATTTGCATCTAAAAATTACCTTTAACATAGATACACTTCAGGCTCCAGTGAGCATATGCAGATGGTTGCTATGGAGAGATGAGAATATGACTAAAATCACCTTCAGCTTCAGTCTGTTTAGCTATATTCAAATATCCATGTTGCATTTTACCTTGTGCTCTCTTCTGTGGCCGGTGTTGTTTGCTTGGTCTGATTCTATAGAGCTTTTATACTCATCTGCATGAGATTTTGTGCGAGCTAAAAGCTTTTTAAAAGCATCATAAGATAGAATATTCCTAATACTGCTCATGTACCCTGTGCTAGACGTGAAATCTTGTCAAGGTATAAAAGGGTAAGAGAAACAATAGCCTAAGGAGTTTTCCTTTGCTTTGGCCAGGCTGCCTCTGCCGCAATCACTTAGCCTTGAGGTTGTGACACCTCAGCCGCGCTAAATGTTGTTTTTCTCCACATTCACAAGGCTTCAAAAAGACCATTAATCATTATCCCTGGCCGGCGCGGGATCTCTGTGCGTGCAACAGGGCTGTAGCTTATCTACACCTTCTGGCTCAGTGTTTGTTTGAAGTATTAGGCTTGCTTCTCTGATGGATGGAATTAATTGATTAATGCGTTTATCCAATTAGTGGTCCCTCATGCAATTAATCAGATGCACCCTTGTGTAAGGCCCACGCCGCAGGCCACAGTTAGGCAGTCAGATGCTTCGTAAGCCGGTTTCTTGATGTATAACCCCCCCCAACCCCCAACCCCCAAACACTCACACACCCACACCTTCCCACTACCCCCCAATCCCTCCTCCCTACCACCACACCTGGCTAGCTCACACGCAAGGCATAGCTCTTGGGCTTAGCCCATTACTGCGATTCTTGCTGAGTCCAAACATTCTGCCTTGAAAAATGTTTGCTGGTAGATTATCTGAACTAAAAGCATATTTTCAGCACACAGCCTTTTTATTAATTTATTTATTTTCTTTTTCAGAATGCAAAACAGCAAATCAAATAATTAAAGTGGCAACAGAGTGCTGCAGTCAGGAACGGTTTTTAAAATCACATTTGTTTGTAACTGGTTTGGGTGAATAAATTAAACCTTTTATTTGTTGCAGCACCAGCATAAACGCTATTGAGCTGTACGTTTTAACGTGCACAAAGCAATGGCAATGAGATAGGGACCAGATGTCTCACATTGGTAGGCAAGTTGAGCAGTTACCATTTAAAACGGGTTGAGTTTCCAGGTGCAGTGTGTAATTGGCCGATTTACGAACCACAATCAACATTTGAAATATATGTATTTTAATAGATGTCCTTGGCATTTTAATAGAAGTAATACTCAGTCAGGTTCAAGCCAGTCCCTGTTCATTACTGAGAAATACATATGAGTTATGGATAAAAAATGATTCAACCCTCATCACTTTATTTAATCTCTTTTTCGTGTACAATATTTGAAAAAAAGGAAAATCTGGCAGATCGAAATCTGCAGGTATTGCGCAAGTGTATCATTAACTTTTGTCTCCCTCTCTCTCTCTTTGCCCTATTTCAGGTGAGCTGCTCATTTTCCAGCATGTTCTCCGGAAGATTGTGGGAGGTCAAGTGTAAATGCAGCTGATGCCTTGTCGAGGAAGCTATGCCAAAGCACCAAACCCCTTCTGTTCTGGATTGAGCCCATTGCATATTACTGGAACCACACAGAAAATAATGTAGTTTGTTCTCTGGTTGGAAGATAGAGCTTCTTCTGCACACTGTGTGATGTTCAGTAATGATATGGAACAACACAAGTACCCCATTTGGTGCCAAAATCCACTGACAGTTACTCTGACATTACTATCAGTTCTGCTGTCTTTAGTGGTGAAGCCTTATTGGTTTTGCTAAGTTTCAGCCTCAAAGCAACTGAGGCTCCCAGCTTTCTCTACCTGGCTATCTTGATTTCCAAGCATGTACTGGCCTCGTATCACCTGGTCGAAAATCTGCTCGTCCTATAGAGACGCTGTAGAAGATGCACAAGTTTGTGACCTTGCAGATGGTACACCGGAGTGAACTCCACTGCCTGTGACTTCTCCGCAACCCCTGCACAGCAGCAGGGAAGCCATAAAGCCATATTGAGTTAAAAACACACAAACTTTTGGACATACTCCCCAGAATACAATGTGCAATCACAGTGATCCAACAGCACCCCTGACTCAGAGGAAAAGCAGCATTTGCACATTTTCTAGTATGATGAAAAATTGATTGGATTTATAGCTTCCACCAACAGGAACGGACTAGTTGCGTTTACGGCTTAGAAGGATTTTATTCTTATTTTTCTTCCTTAAAACACATCCAAGGGAGGAAGGAAACATTTATCTCCATTGAGTTATTAACCTTCGCCCATGTAGAAGGTAGATTTTTTCCAAGATGTTTGCCCTCTGGAGCGGAAGGGCATCAGCTCTAGTGGTGACTCTGGGGGTCCTGCACTGCTGGGAATGGGGGTCCTGTCATGCTGAAAGGACTAGTGAGAAAAGCCCCATGTCTCATGAAAGAGTGAAGAGGGGCTGGGTGTGGAACCAGTTCTTTGTGGTGGAAGAGTACACAGGAACAGAACCACTCTATGTTGGAAAGGTATGTGTGTGTAATTCTTACTTGTTGTGTCTAATTGTATCATGTTGGTCTTAACATTTTAACACTGCATTTCCAAAATAGGAACTTAAATTTAATTCCATTGTATGTAATGAGATTTTACACATTTAGTTCCACTGGTATACTCATTATAAAGGGCACATACATTGGGCAGTGATGTCTGAATTGTTTGAAAAAATGTACATGTGATTTTGACATGAAAGCAACGATACAGTAATACAATATTTTCAACATTAATTCCCCTCCATTGAGTAGTGTTTATAAGCTAATTAAACATGCCCTTAAAGGTACAACAGTGTTTAAAAGTCAGGTTGTGTTCCCTAAAGGTACATTACATTCTCTTCTCCAGAAGGAGGGGTGAATATTTGTATTTTACATTATAGAACTGTGTAAAATAAAACATGATATAAGTCCTGGAGATGAAATGGAGCGTATGGAATCAACACAACATTAAAAAACTACAATTATTATGGAATAAGGTACAGTTATGTTACAGAATTAAAGGTACAGAATATGTTCCCTTGAGGGCACCACCACAGTGACAGCATAAGGTACCGTCATAGTGACAATTTTTCTGACAGGGTACAAGACCTGGGACACCGCTAAAAGTCACTAGACCTTAATAACCAGGAGAAAAATATGCTCCACCCTAGCTTCCGACCTGTAAATATCCACATGTGCTTCTGTTTATCCTTCCACTGTAAGAGGAATAATGTATGCTATGGGTTTCAAAGGATATTGAGTTCTTAAGGACCTTAAATCGAGAAAAATCACCATCAGCCATACCTAAACAATCAGCTGCAGGTGTTGGACTGGCCGCTACAGAGCATGACTTGAATGTGCTTGGGAACACTTACATGATGAAAAACAGAAAAATGCAGCCATCTTCTGGAACTGAACCAAGGTTTGATATAATGTTCCTCTGACAAACTGAAAGAATGTCACTTGAAAAGACAGGAAGTTAAGGTAAAAGCAAATAATGCATTGGTAAGGCTTCTGTGTAAGGTTTTCTTTAAATATGTGAAAGTCAGTAAATAGTGGCTGGCCTCTGGCTTCTGATCAGAGCCGTATATTCAGAATATGTTACATTTATAAAAGGAATCTTTACAAACGTGTCTTTTAGCACCATTCATTCATCCATTATCTGTAAGCGCTTATCCAGTTCAGGGTCGCGGTGGGTCCAGAGGCTACCTGGAATCATTGGGCGCAAGGCGACCCAATACACCCTGGAAGGTGCGCCAGTCCTTCACAGGGCAACCCACACACACATTCACTCAGAACTACGGACACTTTTGTGTCGCCAATCCACCTACCAAAGTGTGTTTTTGGACTGTGGGAGGAAACCAGAGCACCCGGAGGAAACCCACGCAGACACAGGGAGAACACACCACACTCCTCACAGTCAGTCACCCGGAGGAAACCCACGAAGACACAGGGAGAACACACCACACTCCTCACAGACAGTCACCCGGAGGAAACCCACGCGGACACAGGGAGAACACACCACACTCCTCACAGACAGTCACCCGGAGGAAACCCACGCGGACACAGGGAGAACACACCACACTCCTCACAGACAGTCACCCGGAGGAAACCCACGCGGACACAGGGAGAACACACCACACTCCTCACAGTCAGTCACCCGGAGGAAACCCATGCGGACACAGGGAGAATACACCACACTCCTCACAGACAGTCACCCGGAGGAAACCCACGCGGACACAGGGAGAACACACCACACTCCTCACAGACAGTCACCCGGAGGAAACCCACGCGGACACAGGGAGAACACACCACACTGCTCACAGACAGTCACCCAGAGGAAACCCACGCGGACACAGGGAGAACACACCACAGTCCTCACAGTCACCCGGAGGAAACCCATGCAGACACAGGGAGAACACACCACTCTCCTCACAGTCTTTTGGCACCATATTTCACTAAACTGATGCAGTGCTTTACTTGCTGATTTTTCCAGTAATGTTACAGGGAATGTCTGCTTCTACACACAGCAGTGTCCAGTAAATAACTAAATAAATAAATAAATGGGGAAAAAAAACAAAAACAGAAAGACTGAAACACTGTGCTCAGAGGCTAGAACATAGTGAAGCCGGCCAAGTGAGGCAGATGAAGCCAAAACTTGTTTCTTCAAGTCACATTTGGGCCAAGTTGGAACTGATTCGCTTACAACACTGAGCTAGGTCTCAGCTTACCTTCAGTCTCCACTTTCAGTTTGGCTTTATTAGCTCTGGACGTCAGAAGGCTAGAGAGAGGTTGTGGAGAGGAGTGTGTGGGTGTGTGTGTGTGAGAGAGAGAGAGAGAGAGTAGAGGAGGACTCATACATTCTGGAGTGATTCATTATGCCAGAGTGTGCATGCACTGGACAAGACAGGAGTTGATGTCTAAATGGGAAGGCACACAAGGGGAAGTGTGTGTGTGTGTGAGAGTGCATGCAATGTGTGTGTCTGGAGAGAAATGATTTTATTAATAAAATTACCCAGAGTTATTGCACCCCATGAAGCCAGGGCACAAGCCAGGACTATTAATGGAGGCTGCTGGTGTTGCTAGACACATTTATCGCTGAGGGTATCAGATACTTTAATTAGGGCAATATAGGATTAAATACGACCAGCATACATTTATCTTCAGTTTTTTGGGGATCCCTCCCTCACCCCACCACCCCACCGCCCCTTCTATTTCTCTCTCACTGTCTTCCCTATCTCAGCAATGATGCCAAGAAGATCCCAGCCATTATTCTACTAATGAAATATGATTTTTTTCTCTTCCTAAATGGTCCCTGTCTCTGCCATAAACTGGCAGCTTTGCTCAATACATTTGGATAATGAATCTCCCCGCCCCGCCATGATCTCTGCTCAAACCACATTACTGAACCAGTTTCTGTGTAGCACCACATGACAAGGCATTAGTAAAGTGCTGTGTGTGAGATTTACAGCCGAAGCTCGGAACTGAAAGCTTATGAGCATTTCTATATTCCATTTCAATTGGATCAGACTTTGCTCAATGTTGCTTCTAAAATCAAGGTTATTAACAGGGAGTAAAAACATCTGTTCTTCTAGGAAGGCCTTAGGATAAATGTTGGAACAATGTTGTGAGATTTTGATTGCATTAAAATTTGGGACAACAAGAGGGATCGGGTCATTGCGATCTTTTGTGTATGAGTATGTACAAAGGGGCTTTTAAATTTGGCCTAAGATACTGGGCATAAAATAAACGTGTGCTCCAAGAACTGCCGAAAAATTTTCACAATTATTTAAATTCCAAATGTTTATGTATCATTTTCAAATGTTAACAATGTATACATACAGATGTATGTAATATATATATATATATATATATATATATATATATATATAGCTTATTTATTTATTACATAAACTACTACTGTTCCAAATGCAGTGTTCCAATATTTTTAACAGTTTCAATATATTGAATGGCTTTTTGTTGATTCCAGTTAAGGTGCTTTTCTTCACTATATTTGACATCATGCCAAACCTCCGAACAAGGATGGGGTTCAGAATCCTGTCCAAACCAGTATGTTCACATAGTTTTAACTTACCCCTAAATTTGTTTAGCCTTCCACAAAAAACGAAGAACCCACAGTGAAATAATCTCTGGGGAAAGGGGAAAAAGCCTGACAAAAGTAATTTTATCTATAATAATTAATTTCATAATCAACCGAAATCAGTCTGTGGTTTTGTGTTTGGATTCTACGAAATATTTAAAATAATAATGGAACGTTGAAATGGCATGGACAAAAGAGACGACTCCCTTAACCTCACTTCTGTTGCACAGAAGTTGTGAAGAAATGATTTCTGAGACTGTACCAACAGGTTTAGGCCAAGTTTCCTGAGTAAACATCTCCAGCCCTCTCAGGCTTGAAGGGTGCCTTCTCCAGACTTCACTATGTACATCTTACGTAGATGTTCAGTAGGATTCAGATCATAGAAGTTTATGGTTTTGTTCTCAGCCACTGGGTGCTTTTAACTTTGCTTTGGGGTGATTATTTTGTTGGAGGACTCATGACCTTTGACTGAGACTGCACTTTCTGACATTTGCTCCAGAATGCCTTGACAGTCTTGAGATTCAAGGCAGCCCCAAAGTAAAACAGAGCCTCCTCCAAGTTCCACAGTAGGTATAGTAGATTGTTCTGTACTTTAAAAACTTTTTTTTCTTTTTCTCTCTTTTTTTCTGTGAACAGAGGGTGAATGTAGCTTGCCAGAAAGCTTCAATTTTGCTTCTTCTCCACAGGACATTTTCTTTCAACAATGGGGTCTTCCTGTGTCTCATTTATTGAGTCCACTTTTGCTCAAAAAGCAATGGATGGTGTGATCAGACACTGATAGACCATGTCTTTGGATTTCAGCTTGTGTCTTGTTACCTCTTGTCTGCTATTCACAATATTCCCCGGTTCAGTCCAGAGTCAGTTTTCCAGGATTTTCAAGGTGCTTGAGGATGGTCTTATAGCCTTTACCTTTAACATACTTGTCTACAAGTGTCTTTCTTATCTCCTCAGACGACCTTCTCCTTTGCTCCCTCTGGTTCATGTTAAGAGTGGCGTACACAGTGATACCAAACAGCAGACACACTTCTCATTTAAAAATACTGAATGACTGAATCATTATTGTGCCAATACTAATTAAATAGTTTGAAATATCACAATAATCCAATTATTTAGGCTGTTTTTTTAGGGGTCCAGGCCATTTAAAATCATCTTTGTTGTCATCCACGTTTTCTTTGAAAGCTGGACGATATGGCCAAATTTATACCACAATATATTTTTTAATTTTGGTAAATACATTATAATTCCGATATCGATATGAACAATAAATAAGCCACAGCAAAAACGCCCAAGAACAGAAAGCAACATGACATCAAAATCGAACAAAAACCTCTTGGCTTTGTCAGTATTCATATTTTTAATCTAATAAAAAAAATTAATGCAATGAACTGATGGCAGAACTCTGTAATGTCCGTCAGGAGGTGATAGATGCTGTAAATAATATACACTGAAATATTGAAAATGTGTAGAAAACAATTTGGTGTCACTGAAACATATTAGATTGTGATATATTTTGATATTTAATAATTGTTCATCCCTCTTCTTTTCTGTATGACATATGAGAAGCATGTATGTATACATGAGATAACTGCTTGTCATTTCATGATTTATCAGGAGCAGTCATGCCTTTTTTTATGGATATATATATATATATATATATATATGGATACAAAAACAGGAATTTCTAAGCCATGACTTTTGGCCTTATGGGCCTTTTGTGTTTCCTTGAAAACCTTTTATTTCCTGGTTCTGTTATTCTGTAAATTGTATTAGTGTGAACCCTCTCCACATGGTTTACCAAATGAAGGCTTTACCCAGTTCAGTTCAGTCCAGTACTGTGGTTTTTCAGCCTCTTTCTCTTGGTATTACATAAGTTGGTTATTCTGTATACAGTGCATACAGTGTAGGAGGAAGAAGACCCCACAAGCATGCTGTGATGTACATTTTATTATTTTTTTTTTTCTGCTCTTGCCGTTTTACTGACCTTAATGTACTTGCGAAATATCAGTCACCACTATAAAACTATTTAAATCTCTGCAGGCAGACTGTGCTCTAAAAAGAGAGAATCTCTAGTGTCTCAAGACTATAACAGTGGGGATAATTAAATATTGTAGTTGCAGTTTTTAAGTACATGCCTTTCTTAATATGGGAGCCTCAGGTTTTGTGGATTTAATTTCTTGGTAGAAACATACTGCAATTCATTAACACTGGATTTTAACTTTCATTGAAAGTTGAGTTTTTTTCTTCTCCTGTAAAGTTACTATATTTGAGATACGTGTTTATTTTTTCTATGGCAACGGCATAAAATAGTTTTTTTTTTTTTTCATGTAATTTTCAGCATAACGTACAGCACTGAACACGAGTCTGATTACAGCTTCTGCCACCTTTCAATAATATTATCAGTTTATTACAGTATACTCTAACTAGACTGTGGTTCCTAAACCCACACCTCAACTTCACTGAATAGTCTTGATTAATGGTGGATTTATTGATAGACTGATGGCGAGAAGCAGAAAATGCCACCAGTGGCTAAGATTTCTTTGAAAAACTATAGTATCTTTAGTAGTTGAGGCTTTGTGTTATTTCTGTTAAGTATAAATAATTGTATAGCTTTTTTAATGCTGTTTGTTTATTCACTAGGCATTACGGTCTGCGATGTTTATATTTTCCTCCTCGCTCCATGCTCTTAATTTATTTATTGGTTAAAGCAATGTTTTCAACCTTTGTATGTGTTTAACAAAGACACCTTTGGAGACCCTCACAAGACACACTGCTAAGCTGTGCAAAGTGTTCCTAGAAACTGTCTGCTTCAAAACAACAGAGTGTTCTTTTGCCCACACATTTTTTTTCCTTTGGCAAAGCATATGGAGCATATAAGGACATTACTTCAACAGGAAGGTGGCAAACAGACATCCATTGTAATATAACCATCCTAATGCTTATATATGTGTGTTTTCTCTTGCTGGATCATGTGGGCAGTGCAGCAAAGTAGATCTGTATGGCGTCTGAGAGGCTGCCAGCACCTATCTACAGACTGCTGAACAGTGATTGACAACAATCAAGAGAGCCAAATTTTACCAGAAGTATTTTCTTCATGCCAAGCATGTCTGTGGGTGACCGTCTCTGCAGTCTGTGTCAAACTTTTCAACAAGAGACGGGGCAGAGTATTTGATTATCAGATCAGAATGCATTATAGTGGCTTTCATTTTACATGGGTGAAACATTTTCTTTGAAATTGGCATATGAATCAATCCTGTAGCCACAGCACAAGCATAATAGCCACAATTACAAAAAAATAAATAAATAAATAAAAATGATAATAATAAACGGCAAAATGGGAATCTCTAATATCTTGCTCTCTCTGCAAGGTACAAAGGCCCAATATGTGCATTTGTCAGCTAGCATGACAGATCTGGCCATTTGGCATTCTTTTCCTCAGCTGTCCAGCCTGATTGTTCTAGCTACAGTTTAAAAAGAAGCGACGGTTGGCTTCACACCTATTCCAGGAAGCATGTGCTACAAACAAACACGACAGTGCCACCTACTGTTGTGGGGAGATGTATTTGTACGTGTCAGTTTGCACTCGTAAAGCACAGTGTTTGGTGTGTGTAATTTGATAGCATGGTGGAGTGTTATCTAACAGGTGAAATTGACATTGACTAAGTTTTGGGGAAAAACTGGGGTGTAAAACCACTGAAATGCCCATCCATTCAATGAGTGTTCTGTTTTCCATGTTTTAATTGATTCTGCGCTATGAAAAGTAGGCTTTCAAATATGATGAAACACAGAGCAAATAAAGATTCTTCATACATCAGCAGTCAAAACATTAAACAAAAGCCTCTGATTCACCGCAGTGCACTCTTGATTCTTTGTTTCTGAACATCCTTCCGTGCGGCATTTGTTGAACCTGAGGGACAGAAATTTGTGCCCCAGTTATAGCTTTTGTTTTACAGTTCCTGTTTCAGCTGGTTAAATAATTAATGGACAATTATTAGTTTTATATCCCTATTGCCTTCTGTGCTTCAGAGTCTGGCACGCTGCAGCGGTCTGGTTAAAAATGAATCACGGAACTGACGCAATTTCTCTTTCTCAGAAACACTAAGGACTCTGTGTCAGAGGTGCTCAGATGATGCTCCCGTAGATACAAAGATGGAGCTTAATGAGTGTCATTAGATTTTGATGCTCTTGCTGTTTATTGGGTGAATTGCGGCCAATGGTTGAAGGACAGACACTGTACCTAGAGTGTGCACTACTACATGTGTAATAGAGTAGACTAGACTGAGGCATTGTGAACAGTTTAACAGGAAACCCTGCACTCTACTAAGGGTTGTGACTATTTTCATATTTGAATACAGGTGAATTTAAAAGATTAGCTGGTGCAAACCTGCACAAACTTTTTTGTTCCTCAAGGGAATATGTGCCATCATTTTAGTTTCTCAGATTTATAGCTTTTCTCCTTTTAGCATCATTGCTATCATCAGGTAGAAGTCGTCTTATCATTTCCATAAGAAAACAAGAAATGTAACGGGATGCTCTGGAGCATCTGCACAGTGTCAAGTGTGGGCTAAAGGGGTAGACCTAATTACAAATGCAAATCAAATTTATCCACACTCCATTTATATTGAAGCTTTTGTTGGCCACACTGTCTTATTGGTGCTTTGTAGTTTGGAGCTGTTAAAGAATCCTCCCTCTAGTCCTGGCCTTATCCTATGGGACTATCACATCGTGAACGCAGCGGTATTTTAGCGGCTCATATCTCAGCCTTTAAACATAAAACAAAGAAAGTAGATTAAAATAAACTCTACAGCTAGAGTGCAGATAATTTTTGACTCATGCTCGTATAAGATCCCCACATAACTGGCTGGTGGAGCAGCGATGATAGAGTACTGACAAGTACATTTAGCAAGACCTGAAGTGCTGTCAAATGGTGCTACCTTGTCGACATAGATACCATAGTTTTCAACTGCCTAAATTAAACAGTACGTAGGATATTTCCATAGGCTAAAAGTAACATATCAGAAAATCCTCCCAGCAGAAGTATAAGCAGGAGATATGCACAGCCTACATACCCATATGAAGGTAAAATGTATTTACTGTAATAAAAAAAGAGGGTTTCCTTTGTTTTGGGCCATTTTCCACATATTGTGAATGTACAGTACCAGTCAAAACTTTGGAGACATCATCTCATTTAATGTTTTTTTTTTATAATTATTTTCTACGTTGTAAATGAATGTGGAAGACATTAAAACTATGAAAGAACACTATGCAATTATGTAGTAAACAAAAGACTTTTGCTTTGAATAGACATATTCCACCAATGACTGACACACACACACACACACACACTTTACATTTGTTTCACCATGTACAGTTTTGGAACACAATAAATAATAATAGTAAGGTGAGATTTTATAATTCACCCAATGAAAACAGATTAATCATTTTAAAAAAGCACATAAACGTAAAGAAACTGAGATGCTAAGTAGACCATAATTTATCAGGATTCCCAACTTGTCAGGACACCGGTAATCATCATCATGTTCACATGATTCAATGCCATCAAATCCTCAAAACTAGTCAAAAGCCTTCTCCAAAGACTATAGGCTGTTACTGCAGCTCCTGTCTTAATGCCCTTTATTTCTGTGTGCACTTGACCGTACAGTGCATGTTTGTGTTTATGCTTATGGAATCAAATTTTATAAAAGCAAATTAGATTAATAAAGTCATAATGCAAACCCAAATCAGATTTCAGCTTTTCTTTCACTTGTGTCATGTGTAAGTGTGGGCCGTGGCCTCTATACTGTAGCTATTCTTACTTCAGTGCTCATCAGAAGTGAGACATTTGGAGTGTCCTTCAGTCCTCTACTCTTCATGCTTAGAGAGCTAGCCGCTGCTAACGGGGGCGCTTCATTAGTGTGTTGACCCAGGAAGAGGCAGGTCATTTTATCCTGGACTCTGAATCACCAACCCCCTGCAGTCACTGTGTCAGGCAGTCCAGTTCCTCTGTGACGTCTTTAATCCATCTTAATGCTAGCACAAGTGCTAAAGGGCTAGTGCTTTAACGTTAATACTTAGCTGCCCGGACTGGGGCTTATACAGAGGTCGTTCACTATTTTTCTTTAGATATCATGCTGAAAATGCCATTTTTCCTGGCTATGTATCTCTTCATAAGCATAGACTAATGTGGCTTTTTTGGCCTGATAATTATAACCAATAATAATGTGTTGTTGTGACTGACACAGCACCAAAAACCCAACACTGTGGCATTCAGTGCATTTCAGAAAAGTTGCTGTTGTTTTTGTGATACCTACTAATACTATTCAAATACTTTTAGTACCTGGCAAGCGATGGCAGGGTTATAAATGTGGCGGTATCTTAAAATGAGAATGGTATTTCAATGGATGTGTTTCTTGTGTCCAGTTTCTGTTCTGTGACCAAACTAAGTACAAGGCAAAATGAGATCATTCTTATGCATTTAAGAGAGGTCACAAGGAGGGGGCGCTGTTGGAGCTCACTAACTGATCACATTCTGTGAATTGGGATTGGGGGGATAAAACACCCCCAGAAGCCCATCACAGTTGTGAGTTTATCACCGATTTCAGCTTAAAAAATGGAAGGAAACTGAAAACACACTAAACTCTCAGAAGTCATTTCAGTCAAAGTTCTTCTTACAGATAATAATGTTTATCCTCTAAATGTGTGTGATTTGAACACACTGTGCTGTGGTGTGTAGCCTGGTAGCTCACTTTAGGCCTAACTGGGCAGTTAAATGATGCAGAACCTGTGTAATTTTGCATATTTTCAAATCTTTCTATTCCTCCAGCATCAGTTGCTGGACTTCCCTCACTCAGACTCAAGTATTTATCATCAGCATTTGTATTTTTGTGCTGCCAATATATCATTCACACCCGTTCTTATCCTGGACTCAGTGTTGCCATGGAGTTGACAATAGCGATAGAGGACTGAACACCATCGCAGCTGGTTTAAGCCTTTCACTTAATGTAGGGAGTGCAGAGGAATGAAATGAGTTGTGTGTTTTTCCTCAGTAAATTGGGTCAGTGCATCTGTATATAGCATACAAATTATAGCAGAAGATTAACAGACATGCAATCCCCATTGTTTTGTGGGGGGCATGTATAAATGAGCTCCGGGGGAGATTTGTCCAGGTTTGTACATTGTGCTTGGCAGCAACCACTGAGCGGGAGAGGACCCCTACGTGACCCTTAATTTGAAGTCCTGCGCTTAGACAGACCTCAGCCGCACCAGTTAGCTTGGACTGATGCGTGTACAAATCACTGCCTCGGGCCAAGTGTAGGCTGCTGTGAGGAACCGATTTAGAGCTGCCTCAATGCCGCGACATGCGACACGACATAACTCCACGACTCGCTTCTTTAGCATTCACGGTCCCCTCTGTTGTTTCTGTTGGAGAGAAATCATTTTACTTTGCAGGAAATAAGAAATATAATGAGAAATAAGGGGAAACTGTGCTTCATTGATTTTTCTGTTGTGCAAATGAGGCAGAGGAAAAAGAAAAATGAGAATTGGAAAACGAGGCAGCTCCACCTGATTACGGCTGTATATTTGGGCTTGGGTTTGCATGTACCCTTTTGATATTTGTTCATCAACACTAATGTGCGGACGAGGTTCTGCTTTTCCTGCTGATCCCCCAGTTTTCGATGCTAGACACTGAAGGGCATTTCTCATTCTTCAAAATCCTGAGATTCCTTCTTTCACCAATGGAGGATTTTTTTTCATTACTGCTAAAATATTGATGCGTCCAAAAAATTGTATATTTTCAGAGCACTCATTTTATTTGACTTCAGGAAGATTCACAATGGAGAGAGAGGGAGGGAGGTGGGGAGATGCAATATAGACGGGCTTGCGTTCGGTTTTACGACAAATACTTAATGAAAAACCCTACGGGGTGATAGAACCCTGTATTTAATTAAGGGTTTATAAAATATTTAACATGAAGGACAGGGAGGGGAATTTTAGTGCGCTGTCCATTTCTGTTTGGGAACGGGGGGCTGCAGTGGAGGGTGAATGATAATAGAGAGAGAGCGAGAGAGAGATGGAGAATGAGAAGGATGGCTGATGGTGCTGTACAGTGTTAGATCAGGGAAAATGGCTCCAAGTGACATTAGGAAAAAGTCCAGGCAGATTTATACGGTCTTCTGAAGTTCACTCTTAAATTCCCCATGTTCAGTCTTACCTTTAGTAGTGGGTCAAAAGAAACAGAGTGGATAATTTGAGGCTCTTTTTTGGATCACCCCCAGTTCTGCAGTAAGTCTGCAGTTAAAGCTCTGGAGGAGAACTCTGAAGCAGAAATGGAGCGAGAACTGGGCCATAGTCCCCAATGGTACTGTAGTGTCCATCTTTACTGCTCAACACAGCTCATACAGTTGTGTGAGATATGAAAACACACTTTTGTGAAACCTTTGTGAGAAGTAAAGGCTGCACATATCTGCTCCAGCGGGGGAAAAAGAAAGGTTGGTTCACTGCTGGTTCAGTATCTTCCAGAACAGACATGAACAGAAATGATTTCTGACACAAACACCTTAGCTAACATGCGGGCTAACACACTAACTCCTGTTACATTCCTAACATTCAGAGCTTTCAGTTATGTAGCCTCTTGTGTTGTGACGTGATAAAATGCTTTATTGACCTATTAAAACGAGCCTGCACATTTTCACACACTGCCATGGAAACCTAATAGCCTCTAGCTTTTCTATCATTAGCAAAGTTTGTTTATATTATATTAGGGATGTTCTAGATTGCAGTTAAGCAGGGAATAAACACCAGAGCATGTACCATAGGCTAAGGCCATTTTAAAATTTTAATTTAATGAAGTTAGGTATTCATCTGTACAGTTCAAATATAATTGGAAGGGTTGTTACATGATTAAAACAGTTACTCATTACTAATGTTCATTTTGTATGGTTAACTTAGAAAAACCACATAATTTCATGGGGGGATATATACAGATGTACAGGGTGGGCCATTTATATGGATACACCTTAATAAAATGGGAATGGTTGGTGTATAAATATGGACATCAGTTTATTAAAAATTCAGCGATATTTTCATTGTGAGCACAGGATTTACATGAATCTGAGCATAAAAATTACATGACTCCCATACGCACAGTGTACCTGGCTGTTCCAATCAGTGTATAAATATATGTCATATTCACATGATTGTTGCCTCTAGCTCTCATTCATACAGCTTGTGTGTTCCTGTTACTGTGGAAGCTTTTGAGAGGAAGCAAAGCTTTCTAGTTTGCTAGTTTTTTATTTAGTTTGCTGATTGTTAAATTATCTACACGATTCAGAACAGTCTGCTGTTGTTATTTCCATATAAACATACAGTGTGCAAACTTGTACTGCCATGTATGATTTGAATGGACAAACTTGTAAATTGTGTTAAATGTGAAGAAAAATGAATCCTGACAACTTGGTAATGGCCAGAATATTCAAAATAAAACAAAATATATCCAATTGTCTTCTTATGCTGATTAAATTGGTGATGATTAAAAGCTTTGATAAAAATGCTTTAATGTGAAAGTATTAGCAGTGATTTGCCTTTCAAGGTTTTGTGTATATTTATTAATTTGCCTAATTTCTTACTAATTTGTGCCACTTCACAGTGATCTTTCTGAGGAATCGCAGCATAAGCACTGTATCTTTTTTTGTTCTAACATCTACTTCCATTTAAACACGTGCTGAAGTGATGTGAGATTTTCAGTCGTCCCTTTTTCCTCACACCAATTTCTATTTGACTGGCAGATCCATTCAGACTCAGATGAAGGGGATGGCTCCATCAAGTACACCATATCAGGAGAGGGAGCAGGAATTATCTTCATCATTGACGAGGTGACGGGGGACATTCATGCCACAGAGCGTCTGGACCGAGAAGAAAAAGCCTTCTACACGTTGCGAGCTCAAGCCCGAGATCGGCTGACCGATGGCCCTCTCGAACCTGAATCAGAGTTTGTCATAAAAGTGCAGGACATTAACGACAGTGAACCCAAGTTCCTGGAAGGACCCTACATTGGAAGTGTGGCTGAGCTCTCTCCTATTGGTGAGTTATTTTTTAACCATGAGTCACAGGACTCCTGAGTCATTGGGCTCATGCAGCGTTCTTACAAGATGTGTGAATTGAGTGATTTCTTCTTACATTTGGGCTTGGGGGTGAATGCAAAAGGCTGGTCAGAGGATAGTGACCTCTTTTTTTTAGTTTTCTTTTTAAGCTAATAGTTACAAACGCTTGCTGCATCATACATCAAAACGGGGAAAAATGTGTGAACTTGGGCATTATTCCTATTATTACTTCATAGTACATAAATATTTGTGATTCTTTTCTTCAAACTGGGCGTGGCTATTTTTTAATATGAATATATCAAGTTCTGGAAAAACAGTAGCTATCCTAAAATCTTTGACATGCAATGTAAATACAACCTTGCCCCCACCACTTAGTTCTACCCCTCCATTTGACTAGGGGTAGTGTGTCTTATTTTTGTCAAGATAAACAGGGTTTAGGGCTGCATTGCCCTTGATTCCTTGTGAGACCCCCCCCCACCCCCCCCAAAAAAAAAAAATGCATTACATCCGTTTATTTTAGTTTCAATGTATATTGACCCCTATACTTCATAACAACCTAAAAGCATCACTTTTAGTATGCCGAAGTCTCATCAGGTAGCTAGTAAATTTCCAGGTCCAGCTTAAATGCTGAAGCAATTACATTCTGGTGCCTGATTTTACAGCAGCCGATAAGATGGAACTGGAAGTTTTGAAGAGAAAGCTGCCAAATAAGAAGCTCAAGTGAGGAATGGGTGATAATATATATACTCATTGAATGCTTCTGAAGGCATATCATGCCCTGCAATTATCCCAAGTCCAGCAATGCAGCACTGTACCACTCCTCTATCACTGCAGACTGTCAGGCTGTTGAAGGGTTGTCCCACTTCACAGGGTGGAGATTTTAAGTACTATACGTTTTAATGGGCAAGATGTCTTCTGTACATGGTTTGTTTCCTCTCCATAGAAAAGCATGAGCTTATATTGGGACACTCATTATTGGGTGCAGCTACACTAGAGTCTAAGGTCACCATGCCCAGTGCTAAGCCTTGGCTAGAGGGGGTTGTACAGCTCAGCATTGGACTGTGAATCAGTGCAGTGGTGTCCTCTGGAGCTATCTCTGGGATGAGAGCTGGAGTGTTTTTTTTTTTTTTTTAGTCTAAATATGAACATCCAACACAGATGCCTGACCTTACTTTTGCTTGTGGCTGAATGCCAATAAAAAAACTTACAAAATGTTCCAACATGTAATCTGAACCTTCTCAGCAGAGTAGAGGCTGTTCCTGCTGCTGAGAGGGACAAACTGCCTCCTAATACATTTCATTTCAAAAGAAGTGTTGGATAAGCAGTGTGTTCACATAGTATACGATTCTTCATGGGCAGGGGGTGTGGGGTGATTTCCAATTCTTTCAGGACACCTTTGTGAAGCACTGATAAAATAAACTAGGTTCAGGTTACGATAATGTAATCACTCCAGTCCTCAGCAGTGGTGAACTTCCTGATTGGAATTAATTTTTGCTTCCTCAGCACGGTGAGAGCCAGGGGCAGCACTTTCTGTAACGAGGAAGAGAGGGGAAGAAAGGGAGGGAGGGAGAGCAGTTAATGTTTGTGTCATCTCCACTTCTCCTTCCCCTTGTTTCTCCACCTCTCGCATTAAACGAGTGCGCGCTTCATGTTTTATACATTGAACAGAGCGCCGGGCTTAATGAGATAACATCACTGCTTAGTCAAGCCTTTCCTGTTGGGCTCTCCTGTAGAACAATTCCTAATGGCGTCAGTGTTAGCATCTCCCTGATAAGGTCACTCTTACTCCGTCAAAGCAAGACAGACTGACAGCTGATAGCTCAGACCGATAGAAAGAAGAATTGATGTTTCGCCATGTCACAACACCTCAAGATAAATGGATCGGTTTCAGAACAGAATACTAAGCGAGACTTCATTTTCTCCACAAACATATTCATACTGCAGAACAAACAATCCAGTGATAAATCCTGACCGTCTACCGAATGAAGCTAGACCTGAAGGTAACTGCTTTCCACTCCAACTGCTAAATGACAACAATACACCTTATTTTCTCCTTTCATTAAAAATCATATCAAATCATCCTTTGATTAAAGATGATTTCCTTTCTGAGTCATGAATATTATATTTTAGTTTTTACTCTGACCTTGTAAATCATAACATCACTCTGACAACACTGTCACACCAAGTACATGCCCAGGTGTTTGTTTACATCCTGATAATTAATGAATTTCACTACTATAAGGGGTCTTTGGGCCCAGAAGATGCCATTGTGTGATCCCCAGGACCTGCAGCAAAAAGAGGTGAGTGAGGAGAGTGAAAGGACAGTGCTTTTTCTTCCCTCAGCACTCACAGCTGAAGTGCCCTTAAGTAAAGAACCGAACCCCTGACTGCTCCAAAGGCCCTGGGCTGGCTACCTGTCCCTCTGGATGTGTGTGTGTTTGTTTACTGCCATGAATGAATTCAATGTGGATGCTCTATTTGGTTTTACCGCTGTCCTATAGCAGTAAATTAATGTTTCAGTTTTAAGGCATACCCATTGTAACACCTTGATTAGTAATCGTACTCTACATGGAAGTGCATAAAATGAAATGGGGAGCTCAACAGCAACTACATTTGTGAAGAAAGTACTTAAAGGTGATGTCTGTGATTGTGAGGGAAAACGCTGTTTTCTGGATTATTTGGTGTGGTCTGAAGCTCGTTTTTAAAGGTGGAACAGTGTTTGGTTGAAGTTAAACTTTAATCACTGTTTAGATTACAGCTAAAGCTCATTTGGTACTCAAGTTGTTAGCGTTTACTTTAATGCAGTTAGCATTCTCCCTAATTTAGAGTCAGTTCAATCTACAGCGTGCCAAATAAAAATGTCAATATTTCCCACATATGGAGCAGGAATAGAGTAATATCCTCATCTCAGTTCATGCTTTTCAACATTTGGTGGTCTTTTCATTGTCTAAAATCCTCTAAAATGCAGCTTTTAGAGAGAGAAATCCTAGCATACCGGACTGAGACAATTTTATTTATTTATTTATTTTTTTTTTTAATTATTTACAGGTACTTGGGTTTTGATCGGTTTCGAACATGCAGCCAGACAGAAAGGCTAGCAAACAGTGAGGAAATATCCTCAGAATCTTGTAAAAAAGCATTTTTGAATACAATTGTGAATGTCTCCTTTAAAGTCATCATTGCTCAATGCAAAACCCCCAGAATTGGGCTGTGTGGAAAATGTCCCTATCACTGGGATGGATCGTAGCAACTCTAATGTTCAATGGGCTTAATGCCATTAGATCATCAGAGATATGTTCCAACTGCAGTATAAAGCCTTTTCAGAAGAGTAGAGGATGTTCAAAAGCTGATTAAGCTGGTGGCTGTCCTTCACTACAGTTTAGTAAATCACTCAGAAGCCTAATGAATGATAACTTGTATTCTCCACTTACCTAGCTGGGGCATAATAGGATTTATTAATTAATTCAAACATTCATTCATCTTGTGTAACCACTTCATGCTGCTCAGTGTCACTGGGCCGTCTCAGGGCATTACACATTCATCCAGTTACTCTCTCACTCACCTGTGGACAATTTTATAGGAAGCATATTAGTAACTAACAATACGGGGGGAAAAATCATAATTGATGAGAATTATAGATTTGATCAATATTTCACTCTTGTATTTGGTGACATTGAATATACTGTTTTATATGTGCACTGCATATGTAAACAACTATTGTGTTATATAGTAAATGTATATACATATTGTCACACCTTGCTCACTGGTGAGGGTAGTGTGTCTCGACAAGGTTATGGGTTAATAAAATAAATAACTATAAATTAATTAATTGATGGCAAACCACAATAGCGCCTTCAGTGCAAGGGTGCTGTATTTAGTGAAACGTGAAAAAGAAAAAAAAAAAAATAAATAAACTAGTTACCAGTTACATACAGGGGATTAGAGGGAACAATCTTTTCTCTTCCAATATAAAGATACTTTCCTGGCACATCTATTCAGCCAACTCTCCAACCTTCACTCCCCCCTTCTGTCCTCAAAATGAGTCCTTATATAGACTCCTAGTGGCTTAACTAACTCAGCATGTACCACTCCTCCTCTTCTACAGGGGAGACAGCTACAATCAAAGAAAAAACAAACAAACAAACATGCAATTGTAGTCTGCAAAACCCTTGTTCAAAAAGTGACTACTTGATGCTAATCAGACTACAAACACACATCATGAACAAGGTTAAATCTAAAATGAAAATAAAAGAAAAATATTTCCAATCATACAACCCCCCCCCTCTCAAATGGACCAACCCAACCTGGCTCCAACAGGCAGGTCTGAATTTGCTCAGGCACTATTTAAGGACACCTAAAACTCAGTTTGGGCCTTTTTTTGAACAGGAAGGTGCAGTAAGTCCTATGTAAGTATGAAATATCTGTTTTACAACTCAGTAGTATATTTTAACTGAAAGGGTGAGATTTTTTACCAAGCTATAATGTAGGTGTGGGCTACTGGGAGATAAAACAGGGACAGAAAGGGCTATGAGGAATAAGAGGGAAACAGAAATATTTATCTAGTGGTCTTGTATTGTCCGTTCTGTCACAATATTTACCCACTGCATGTGAAAAGAACTGGACTCACTTGTGAAATAATTAACAAGCTTAATATAATGTAATATGTTATAACTGGCTGGTTATTTGTACAGTAATACCGTGACTTACGTGTTAATTCTGTCTGTGACCGAGCTCGTAACTCAATTTGCTCATATATCAAATCAAATTTTCCAATTAAAATTAATTAAAATGCTATTAATTTGTTCCAGCCCCCCACACACCGTTTTTAAATAGGAAAACTTTAATATATAAATAATAAATAATGTATAAAAATAGTAATACATAATGAAAAAAATAAACCGAAGTGAATTTTCCTTATGAGACGATGATGCTGGTGGAAGAGGTTGGGGGAGTTTTTCTTTTCATGCTCTATCACTTAAGTTACTCGTTACACACTTAATGCTACACTGCTACAAAAAACAGTGATACGACAGATGCTTGCACGGCAAGGTAGTGCACTGAACACTCGGTGGGCCACCTAGTGGTGGGTGGTGTAAGCTTGCTGGCTTGTAACTCAGACTTTGGCTCACATCATAAAGCAAAAAATCGACCAAGCGATGGCTTGTATCTTGTAAAATTCGTTCGTTGATTCACTTGTAAGACAAGGTTTCATTGTATTTGTATTCTGTAGTTATTACTACATGTTGACCATGTGCAGCCTTTGACATTCTCTCTGGGCTTCATTAGACTCTTCAGGGATTGAACTTGTCATTGAGTGATCACTTTAAATTCCATTACAAAAGAGCAGTTGACTGATCAAAGTCTCATGTACACTGTTAACACATGAACTCGTTGACTCTGGGCTTATATTCCACTCTCAGAGAATCTCAGTGTCAAGGTCTTTAGCAGATCAAACCAAGGCTCAGTGACTCGATATAAAGAACTCATTTCTCCACTCAGTTACTGCCACCAGCGTTTTTTACTGACCATCACGGTGGTGATCACAACTAATCAGGCTAATTGTCACATAACAGACAGAGTTAATTTAACATCGTGTCCCGAGCTGGGGCAGCCCCCCCGTAACGAAGCCCACCACAGATGTGGAGAGAGAAGTGATCTGTGGAAAGATGAGATTTAATCACAGCTAGTGGCAGAGCGTGATCGCCTCCGTGTTTTATTACCACAGCGCCGAATGCGCAGCAATAATAATAAAACCATAATCACGGACAAGCCCCCACCATATCCATTTTCCCCTCATCTCTCATGTTCTTTTTTTTTCTGTCTCACTCTCTCCCTCCACCATCTCTCTCGCTCTCTCTGACTCTGTATCTGGCCTTTAGCGAGGCTCTGAAGTCCAAGTCGAATTTGTTTGCATGTAATTCACGCTGCTTTGATAGTCCATCTTGGAAATAACACAATGAGCGAGTGCACAGCTGGGAGAGTCGAGGCACAGGGAGCTAGAGTGTTACCGCCTGGTAATGGAATTAGCATGAAATTACTAGCAAGGGTGTGAATTTCATTTGTCTTTTTCTGAGGCTGAATTTGTGCATTACAGTCTACACCAGGCCAGGGGCCGTGCCGTCTGCTTTGCAATTTCCACTCAGATTTAAAAACAAATTTTACAAACTTATTTATTTATTTTTACATTATTTAGGCAATTAAACCCATTTTCCACTTACCCTTAGTCAGATGAATTAATTGATACCATTTGTTTCCTTAGCCCTGCATAATGAGGGCCGTTTTACTGAAATAACTGCAGCTCTTTTCAAAACCAGCTAAATAACCATAACAGCTCTTAAAGTTCTAACACTTATTTATACCCGGCATTAACCATTGAAGTGTGACTCTTACCATATCATCTGTCTTTACAGCAATCTCAAAGTTTTGCAGTGCAGCTCTTGCCTGTGTTTGTCAACTTTTCCAGGATTACTTGTAATTAAGTAAACACATCATCTTTCTCATTTAACACATCAATATTGAGGATTTGAACAGTGAATAGTAGAGAGAGAGAAAAAAACATCCAACAGCAAAGACAGCACCATAAAGCTTTGAGTAATAGAAACACAGTAGCTCACAGTAAGCTCCAAATCGTCATGTCCATATAGTTCACTCTCGTAAGTGTGCACATGCAGACACCCCTGAGGTAGGTTTAAAAATGTTATAAAAGCCATCACCAAATACTCGGAGTGCCTGTGATACAGTTGGTTCACTAGGGTTGACATACATCTCTGGTAATCGGATTGTAAGTGGACTGGTGTGAAAGAGGTCCAGTATGTCTCAGAGATCCAATCACTCAGGCCTCCTCGAGAGGTCAATGAGCTAAGGCTTACAAGTCCCAGTGTGTGCTTGATAAGAACAGAGCACTACTTATAAAAGGCATCATCAAAGAAAAAAAAAAGCTGTCATGTATGTTTTAACTTTGAATCCACTCCTCTTTGTTTAGCAGCTTGTGTGCGTAAATGTGGACAGACTAAAGGATTACTGTTAAATATGGTCAGTACAGAGACTAATTAGACACCTATGAAAAAGTTAGGTTTAAAAAGCTATAAAGTGCTGTCTGTTTACAACCATAAGGTCATGGAAGTTTTCATTATATTTCAGAGCAGATCAAATCTGAGATAATAAATTTACAAAATGAAGAGAGAAACAATGACTCTCCAAATCATGTAACGTCAAAGAAACAAAAATTGGAGAGTCATTTGTTTCTCTCTTCATTTTGTAAGTTTATCATCTCACACATGATCTGGATATGGACAGCACATCATAACATGCATCTCCAAACAGTACCATGTATCTCAGTTTTTGTCATTTACAGTAACATTTTGGACCATTTCTGTTGGTTCATTCGTCATGAAATTATCACACAATGTAATGGGCAGATGCTGTGTCCAAATGATATAAACTAAAAAAAAAAAAGTCAAGAATGGAGATATGTAACTTGAAGATGAGATAGAAATTAGTCTTTTAACATGTGCAGAAGACCTGACTGAGCAGCAAAACTTTGCCATCAGACAGAGGCTGGGTCCAAAAGGTCATAAAAAAAAGAAGAAAGTGCCAAAAAAGAAGGACATTTTGAAATTGAAGTTGCAGAATGAATGCCTTGTATTTAATATTCATTTTGACAGGACATTCTGACTTTTGCACAGTACGCCGCGCAGTCCATTTGTAATCAGATCACTCAAAGCAGATGGATTTTAATGTGAGGTATAAAAAGGGTCTTTGTCATTTGCAGCATTATGACAAGGACCCTTTTGTGCTCTATTTTGTAATCTTAGAAAAGGCTGTTCCATTAATGTCCTTATAATGGGTTCTCATTTGCTGCTTCAGATTTGAGAAGCTTTGCCTGAAAACCAGTGCAGTTTCTTATAAAACCACTATGTCCTAGATATATTCGTATGTGAACATAGTGCAAATACATGCGTCAGACTGCGGAGCATTCCACTTTGTATTGCCTAGAACATATTTTTAAGCATTTTAAAAGAACAAACTTAATGTTGGAGTTTCATTCCCTATGCAAAGCTAAGTGGTTCTCCAAATAAGACACAGCCAACATGAATAATGTATTTATTTTGTTATTTTTTTTGCAGTGTGACTGAAGCCATATAATAGTGAAAATAAAAAAAAAGCCTTGTAAAAGAGGCTGGACAGTGCAGCTTGCATTTGAATAACAAGCTGAACAATGGTGAGGTCTGAAACGTCAGTTTTTGAAAGCTGAAAGCTGCCAGTTCACACTGAGGGCCGGGGCTGTGCTCAGCTGGCTGCCATTGTCACTGCCAGTGCACTCCACTCAGAAATGCAACTCTAAATTTGATGCATTACATCTCATTCAGAAGTGCTGAGGTCATTATCATTTTGCACGGTTTACTTTTCCTCCATTTTTTTGGTCTCTTTGTGGAAAAAAAGACTACATTAATGTTAACGATGTGAGGATGTTAAAAGCTGATGTTTTCCTGATTCACTTAAAGGGATGAGAGGAAGAAAAGATGCTCAGCTTTTTTTTTCTTTTTTGGACTTTTTTGGTTAAAACAGTCGTCGTCATTTGTATTTTTGGAAGATGAGAATGATAAGCAAGTGTGAGGAGAGACAACAAGCGCCCATAAAATCACGTCGTTTGATTGATCCTACTCTGTTGGTGAATCTTAGGACAGATTTCGGACGTTTCTGTGAGCTGTGACCTGATTGCATTCAGCCGTATGGACATTAGTGAGGTCGTGTAGTGATGTTGGATGATTACATTTGGATCCAAAATACCACTCCAACTCATCTGAGTGGTACCAGCTGTTGCTCTGTTACTCCACAGCCCAATGTCTCTATTTCAAGCTTGACACTGTGCCTGGTGACCTTAGGCCCGTTTGCAGGCTTCAGAACTTCTCGCTTCATTTCATTAATGACTTATTTAATGTCCATGGTGGGGGCACTTTAAAAATGTTGAATTCACTAATTATAAGGGTGTGTGTGTTTCGTTAACTTGACCTCAGAGTTGATGAAAGCAGTGCATTTGACAGATTGTGCTTCTGAGAATAAGCCTTTATAAATGTGTATGATGCCCTGTGATGGGCTGGCACCCTGAGAAGGGTGTGTTACCGCCGTGGCCCAGTAGTTCTGGGACCCACCGTGACTCTGAACAGGAGGAAGTGTTCATAAAAAATGAATGAAAATGAGTAGCATGGGTCCAACAGTGTCTAACGTAGAATGAATGTAGGTTTACGAGGGTTGTCATGATGAGCTTATGCAGGTTTAGTGTCATCTTGTGAACACTATCCATTAGAGGAGTTTTTTTCCAAATGGTCTTGCTGCATGGTTGCATTTTACGTTTTATTTACTCCCCAAAAAGCTTTTGCAGGTTAGTCCTAAATATTTTGCCATAGAGGAGTATGGTGGCTTTCTGTTTTTACGAGTTTGTCTTGTTTGTTTTATCCCAGGCTACCTCCTAAATTATTTACGAAAAAAAAGATGCATCTTTTCCTTTTTCAGAGCTGCCAAAGTAGCTCTACCAGCCAAAGTAGTAGTTTAAATATTTAGGTTACAGCTCATTCACTTAGCTTGTAGGTTCGGAAATCTTTCGTTGCATACAAGAATAATACGGTGGTTTTACACAACTCTGCAGCCCATGTTTAGATTGGTTTTACAGAGCAGTAAATCCTCTGACCGTCTGCATGATTCACTGTGGTTGCAGACAGAGTCAGTGTGACTGGATTCAGACGGACGGCATTAGAAACTCGGTGCTGTCAGGGCCACACTGCACATGTACATGAAAGCACAGCAGAGAAATCAGCCTCGTCTGGAGCAGCCTTGTACTACTGTTTGGCTTTAGCTTTATGATGCTTTTTTTATGTACTGATTTTGACTTATGCTTTGGGCCTAGTTTTCTAAAAAGCATCCTGCTGTGAGGATCAGCGTGTGTTCTTTTCTGTCTGTTTATCTGCATTTCTTCTCTATCTGCTGCTTGTCAGCATGTGTGACTCTTTATCTCTGTGTGGGCCCCTTTCTGTGTGACTGGAGCATCACGTGTTGGTGTGTTTGTCTGCTGGTAGGTGGGTGAGTGGGAGTTGTAAGTTGCTGTGTGTGTATTTCTTGTATGGTCACTAATTTTCAATTAAATAAGGTTGCTCTTTTTTCCTCTCTCTCTTAAAGATCACAAAAAAGCAGAAAATCCGTAGGAGGTCTGTGTCCTCTCTTTGCTTTTATACATCTTTCAGACTTGCCCTCAGTTTCCACAGCGGTGTTTTTTCCACTATTCTTGTAAACATCTCCCAAGTTCAGTGTAAGCTCAGATAGCAGTGACAGCAAATCAGGTCTGGCTCACGCAACACGTACAGTGACCCTAAAATCAAGCCCGGCTCATGACATTTGGCCTACGTCTACCTCACACAGCACTTGCGTGGTACGCTATACACATGGACTTTTCTGTGCAAGAGTATGAAATATATTATTCTTTTAGTGAATATCTATTAATACATAATAAATGTATTTGAACTGAAATTGAACAAATAGTGTGTTTTTGACTGAACGTGTTGTTGTGATATTGAATATTAACTGTACTGTGCAGAGTACAAGGCTCTGTTAGACGGCACATGTGTCTCTACTCCTGCCTGTTTGTGTATAACGTCCCCTTGTTGTGAGAGGAAAGGGCAGTCCAAACTGACAGAAGCTGCGCCTGATGGATGGCGCTGGTGTGAAGGTGTGATTGATAAGCTGCTTTTCAGGAGAACTTTAGCCACTGCTGACAGGTTGGGTCACGAAGGCCGTGCCCGTGCAGTCCAGCTTCCAATCCGTTACTATCTGCACTGATTGACGCGACTCACCGCGTCCCACTGCTTTATTTACCACAGAGGAGGGAAAGCCACAGACAATCCACTTTAGCAGATCAAGGGAGGGATCTGTGAGATTAACCCCTGGATGCTGAGTTATTGCTTTCATTCTGATATGCTTTTCTGATTCAGTATTAAATAATATGGTTATTACATATTTATTCAGTAAATGAGAGTTGTCATAAAGGGGCTTTACATTTGACCACTGACACTATCATAATGACCAATGAAAGTTTAGAATCTGTGCTCACATCAGGTGTTTTCCAGGTGCTTCTTGTGGGCTGCAATTAATAAATACAGTTGACAAAACAAAGGCAAAAACAATGAACACTGGTCTTTTGACTTTTTAAAGGGACACTAGGTAAGATTTTGGGTAGCATACTTCATATCTACAGCACTGTACTAAAAACAATGGGAGTAGGTGTATGGGGGCTTCATACCCTCCTACAAATATACATAGCTCAGTGTCTGCAGTGCTGAGCATGGAGTAGCAAAGACATGGGCTTTTTAAAGGCTAATTTAAAGATAAGAGTATTTCATAGTGTTCCTCTACAGGGGAGTTTAATGACAGTTTCCTGAAATGTATTTGTGCACAATTTCTATTTAAAGGAGCTCTAGTTAGTAGTTTAATTTTTCTTACATCACAAATTACGTGTCAATTCTGGATTTCATAATGTTGCTATAAAAGTGAATTACATAAGTGCAGGGGCTGCAGAGAAGCAAAAATACCTCATTTTCACACCTAGTTTTGCTTTAATTGTACAATAAATGAGCATGCAACATTCTGTTTCCATTATGCTTCCACTGTGTTAAACTCAGCACGTAAAAGGTACATTTGCAGTAAACATGTGTGATCTGTAAAGACGTGTGTTCATTTTCTCATTTTCACCAGACGTACCCAGAGCTTTGCAGATGACTGTAATTCATAACAAATTACACCAAGCTTTAGTTTTCACCAGAGATACATGTCTCTTCAGGGTCAAACAGTGATTGTCTTCAGTGTTGTTGGAAACTACACCACATTCAGAAATGACGACTTGAATTGTGCCACTCCTGGAGAAGCAGGTGATTGTTAAACGAGGCTGAATGACTGTGGGTATAATTGTGTTTCTTGCAAATGCGTAGAAGGAGAGTAACCGCTCAGCTGGACTTTTATTTCAGCATAATAGTAACATATTACATTTATTACTCTTAAAATGTACAATAGCGGGAGTTATTAGTGCCTGCTGTTAGGAACTCTCGCCGGTTGTTGGTTGCTAAATAAGGATGTTGCTCAGCTGTGGAAGAGTAAAAGAGGGCCATGGTTAAAGTCAGTATTGATGCCTCTCTGTCTCTGGGTGGAGGAAAAAAAGGTGTCTAGTCTGATCCTTGTAGGAGTTCATGCTGAATCTCTTTTAGCAGACCATTGATTTTTATGTCTTGACAATTTTTTTTCTTCTTGCCCCCTGTATCCTTTCTTCTGTTCTTCTATCCATCCTTCTGTCTTTCTTCTCTCATATCTTAAATGCTCCTCTTTTATGCAGGGCAGGGAAGAATGAATCATGACGGAAGTGGTGGTGAAATAACATTTCATGTGAAAACACCTCAGCTTTTATGGGCGCACTAAATGATCCATAATGCACAGACATTTGGGAGGGAAGTGCTCAGACCGGTGATTAGGACTGAGCCGAAAGGAAGAGAGAGAGAGAGAGAAAAGGTAGAGAGAGCATCGCTTCCTGCTTGTAGTGTCACTGTAGAAGAGAGCAACACAAATCTCCTTTATGATGCCAGCTCTTAAATAGCTGTCAGTCTAGTGTCTGGCACTGGGACACCTCCTCCGGCCTCGCCGCGTGCTGTAATTGAACCGTCTTCCTTCCCCCAGAGCCGTCAACTGCAGCTCCAAACAGATTTTGTTGACACCATTAAATACATCTGTGCATAAATCTGCCTGGCACTATGAGGTAAGAAAGCTCACGAGCTTCTGAAATTGTGTCTTCCATAGGGCTAGAAGCTTTAAAATTAATTTCACATTAGAGATTTCATGTCTACTCATATCTCTGCCTATGCATTTTTCATGGACTATTTACAGTGCCGGCACCCAGACCCTGGCAGGTTGCTTGTTTATGCTAATGATCACTATGTCTTAAGATGCCTGGAGGAGGCCTTGTTATCGATGAACTTCTACTTGACATTTTGACACAGTTTTGACCTGATAAGTTTCACACATCAGTGGACCAGATGATACAGTGAAGAACCAGTTTGTTAGGAACATATGCATTGCCTTTAAAACTGTAATTAAATCAAGTGGTACGTTTGTTGGCATCAGGAAGAAAAACTAATTGCACACTAACTGTAAATTATACAAAGGATAAGATGTAAAATACCCTGTGCCATTAGAGTCCATTAGAGCTTCATATAGGGCCCAGCTCTCTCTCTTCCTACCAGCAACAACATCATTCCTTGAACAGTTTCTTGTTTGCTTGTGGAGAAACGCAAGTTTTTAAATGTGGAACTGTGTGTCTGAGGAAAAAAACATTTATATTGTCACATATATTTGCATGTGGCTAAAGTTTAATTCACTGTTTGGTCTGATGTGTTTCATTGCCCCAGTGTCTATAAATGAGTAAAAATACAAACGTCTTGTCCTAGTATGCTAGTCTCTCTCTTTCTCTCTCTTTATTTTTTTCTCTGCTCATGGCAGATATGTCTGGAGTTTTTAGACAACGGAGAGATTTATTTTGGATTCCTTAAGGAGAATATGTCTCCAAACTCAGCAGACGGCATTACCAAATGTGCACTTGAGTTACTGTAGTTTCTGTAGTAATTCAAACAGTGAATAAAAATGTACAGACACATGCAAACAACAGTGTTTTTTTCCCACTAAAACACACTGTCCACATTAAAACAATTTTAAATTTATTTCCCCTCAAACTTAAACATTCCCTTTAAGGTCACCGTGGCTGTTTATGATGCAATCAGCAACCAACTACCAATAAAAAAATGAGGTCATTATATAGACTACTCATTGGGCTCAGCCCAGTCCCTTCATCTCACAACACCACTAGCTCTTCACTAGGGTCATCAGTTAGTCACCTCCCCTCATCAGTGTTTTGCTGAATTAAGCCTCTGGAAGGCTCAACCATGGATTCTGACCTACCAGACCCCATCTTCCAAGCTTCAAGTTAGCTTCACAGCCCTATCATTCTCTTATATGTAGATCCACACTGGCCTGCCTTGTGACTAATGCTATACCAAGCCCCACTGGCACCGTTAATGCATGCTCAGTGCCACCAGTTCCATGTGAACTTTAAGTGATTAACCATCAACAACCACAATAACACAACTTCTCCACTTTCCCCATTTTACACAAACCTTAAACACCACCCCCCTCACCTGTTCTACATTTTTAGTACATTTACTGGTCCTTATCCACAACTACTGACCTTTTAGTCACTCCTTCACAGCTGCTTTTAGCTTCGGCCTCTGACACTGACCGGCACAAGCAGTGTAAATTCAAGACAAGAGTAGAGTTTTATTTTTGCCTTTCTCTGAAGAAAGTTTTATGTACTGTTTATATGAGGGGGAAGGTTTTTAATCCACTCCCAGGTCTTGCGCAGTTGTTAGAAATCTTGTGTTTTCTATTTTTTCTGGGAAGCATTGTTTACCTGTGATGTACCTTTTCCTTATACAAGGACATTATCCAATATCTAATCCCCCGAGAATGTTCTGCTGAAAAATTAATTACTTGTTTTTAATAGAGTTTTGACAAGAAATTAAATAAACAAAAGCTGGTCTCTGTATTTATACAAGTCATTACTTTGACACTTCACTCATTACCCAATTTGACAAAAGCTTCTGCCTATATTTGCTTTTGTAGATGTACAATTACTGACAGTAGGCCATCTCCTGCTGCACAGTGCATCAATCCTGTCTGTCGAGAATGGACCATGGTAGAGTATGTTGCACAGGTACAAGTGTGTCATGCATTCAGGTTTTTAATATTACTGTCCACTTTCACAACCCACAAATGACATTGAGCTGTTTCAGACATGAGCAACGATTCTCACACTTTACTGTGCCATTATGTCATTGCTGTGTTTAGAATGATCCACTAACCAAACAGAGTCTGTTCCTATGGTGGTCCCTTTCCACTGATGGAGGCAGTAGAGTGTGGCTAATGAATTATGCATCAAAATATGGGCTTCTGTTATTCACTTTAAACCTACAGCTATACTATAGGTGTTTCCGATAAAAAGGCCAGCTAATATAGGTCCAAGTTAAGAGTTCTAATAAACTGGCAATTCCATGTATGTGCAACACTCTTATTCTGAGATGTTTGATCATGAATGAGCTCTGCTCTATGGATCAGCGCTGGGAAGGTTTCTGTAGCTCAGAAAGCAGCACGAAATATTTAACTGCAAGTCCGTTCAACTGAACTTAGACACAGGGAAAGGAAAAGGTGAAGCCTTTATGAATCGCACTGGATATATTATTACTGCGCCAATCTCTGACAACTCTGTGATGAGAAATGATGACTCCCTTGGGTGGGCCAGCAGAAACCCTGTTTAATCGACTTCCACCCGCTGTGTTAAAGAGCCAATGCTGCTGAGAGCTGGAGAGGACCTCGAGGTGAAGAGGTCATGGCCGCTGAGCTCTGCTGATGTGTTAGAGATTGGAGCCGCAGGCCTGTATGTCCTACTGCTTTTCTTAGGGAGTCTCAGGCTTCAGGTTCCTTTCACTACTTCTTTCGGTTCTCTCCTATCTGGTTTAAATTGTGCTCCACTGTGAAGCTCCTGGTTTTGAAGTTTTAGATTTTTAAAGTTCAGCTTTGAGAATAAGAAGGTCACACTACAATTATACAAACAACTCAGAGCAAACATATTAATCAGTTCTGGAAACGTGACAGTCTTATTTTATGAAATTACATATACACTGCAATATAATTATATATTAAGAGCTTGGAAGAAGAGGGGCGTTTTCGGGAAATGGCAGCTGTACATGACAAATTATAGCTTTAACAAAAATAATAATATGAGAATATGAATACTGTTTGACGTGATGCTGAAATGAAATTTGAACTTTATCTTGTTGGTTGATGTCCTAGTTTTTATTAGGTTCAATCCACTGTGTATTATCATGCAAACCCCCAAAAAAGGAAATGTATAATAACTGTTATTGTTATTACTATTAGTATTTCTGTAAAACACCTGTACAGTTGTGGGGTATATGCCTGAGGGCTCTTTTTTTTACATTTTGAGGAGGGTGGGATAACAGACAATATAAGGTTATGTTTAAAGCAGTTTACTCTGAACTTACTTAAGAATCTGACTGAAAATGAAATTTGTTTCACCCAAACACTATGTATTTGACAGACACTAAATTCCCTCAGTGAACACCTGCCTGGATTGAAGGTAATTTAGGAAAAGTAAGTGAGTAATTAAAGCAGTATAAATGAGCAACCGACAGTATCTAAACATTTAGTTATATCTCAGTTCAGATCTGTTCAAAAGAACTGCTTCTGGAAAATGAGATAAATACATTTAATATGCCAGCTTTTCACTATCGAGACTCCATGGATAAAGTCATATCTCCCCCATATTTCTTCCCACATTAAGAAAATGATTATCAAATTAAGAAAAAAATGCATCAGGATTTCTGTTTAATGTTCACTTCATGATGGATGTCACTAAAAACAGGGCAAAGTTTGGGTGAAAATGGTTTTGCTTTCTCTGTTCTTTCACCCTTTTGTGTCTGTTTTCTTGAATTAATAATCTTTAATGGTCACAACTACAGCACATTCGTGTTCTTCTTTGTGTAAAGATTGTTTGCCGTCTGTTCGTGATCTTGCTTGAGTTATTGAAAGAAAAGGGGGAACACATTGTATCAGAATGTTTGATTGTGTTTACCTGTGTATGACATGACTTTCATAGCCATCATTAATTATTTAATATTTCTCTTTTTTTTATGATAAAATGTTCCATCCAAATTATGTGACTTTGAAAATGATCAGGAATCATTAAAGCGGTCTGAAGGCTTAAAATAATAGGCATCTAAATAGTAAATGAATATCAATGCCTGAATATTTGAATTATTTATCTACCAACATTTTTCATTTGAACATGAAGGCAGAGTTAATGTTAAGCATGAACTTCAATAAGCGCATGCCAAAGTATGGCTGGAATTTGTTTTATTTATTTATCTTTTTTTTCTCATCTGCCAAATGTCACCTATGCCTCTCTAGTTCTCTCAGAATGCATTATGGCTAAATTATACTTCATCCGTGAAGAACATTGTGATCATTCTGCTGCAACAGTGAAACAGTTTCTGAACAAGAGCTGGCTTCACATTCAGAGAGGAATTTGAATCAGTATTAAGTTATTTTTGATGTCATAAATATTCAGAATTAAGTTGTAGCACTTTTAAAGAGAGTCAGAAATGGCTGCTCTGCTGCCTACAGCTCACTTTATATTGTCTTCCCCATGGCGTTGTATATATTCCGTTTGTAGTATTAACCCCTTGTTAAATTCTAGCTTCCAGTTCTGTTTTTATGGTGGTTGAGTTCATCTGGTGCACCATTGTAATGACAGTGTAGTAAATGTGATGTATAGGTTTATATGCTTACCCAGGCTGTGGATGCAGTTGTTACATGGAAAATATGAACGCGTGCTAGATATGGGTTACAGCAGTGTACCAGGGGAACTAGGAGCAGGAGCAGTGTGTGTGCAAACAAGCCAAGGGAAATGTGTTTTACCTCTGGAACAATATTTGCACTGTGGCAGAACACGGAGGGAAATCAAACATGAATTCTCCACACTCAATGGATTTTGGGCACAGGCTTTCACTCTGTTCCGTGTCCATGAGCATAGTAAAGTAGTCCAGCAGTTCCTGGGCAAAGACTCCACACTTTCAAAAATAAAAAAAGTACAATTCTGCATGTCTCAAGACTCTAATATTTTTCCCTCCTCAGTCCTTTTGTGTATTCCCTTGAGTCACCAAAATTTCTGCTTAGGACACACAAACCAGACCGTAATGACTTCTTAGGGAATCCGCACCAATGCATTAATAAGAGACGACGTTTCTGCCTCCCTTCCCTGCTTAAGTACAAACACAATAAAGTAACATTTGCATTTATATAGTTTCTTCTCCGGTGGCGTTACCTGATGTGTGGCGAACAGCTGAGCGTCACTCTGATTATGACCTCCGGAAAATTAAGATAAGGAAGTAATCCCATGAAAGGCACTGCTTCTTCATTCCTAGCTCACAGTCAGGAACTGATGCATTAACACATCTCTGTTTCCAGAGGGGGAAAGAAAATGCAATCGTACATGATCCGTTTTTGAACGCGATACGGATGAGCTTGAAAGTGATCCAGGCACTGACATTGGACTCCGTTCATGGTGTTTGAAGCTGCTTGTGTCAAGCAGAGATGGGTTCGGCTACTGAAAACATGGATGTATCCGGACTGTGTGTAGTTCTGGGTGTCTGAGGTAAAATCCAGGACTGTAGGATGTTGTGAATGTTACACTGTTTATTGATGAACTATGTCAGTTTTTCCTAATGACATGAGCCAACATTTACCTTGCTCTGCTCCAAGCACTGGCTGGAAAGGTGTAAAGTTCTCAGCGTTGGGCTGTGGAGCAGTGGAACTGTGCTCTCTGGAGGGAGGCAGCACCATCCAGTAAATATGGGATGAGCTGGAAGGAATCCAACATCTGTATCTGAATCCAACTCCTTCATCTAATTCAGTATTATTTGTGGCTTAACTTAATAGCAGATTGCACTAACAGGAATGTTGTAGGTGTGTGTACGCCATGTCAGTTGTGTAGCTGGGTTAGTTTACCTTTCAATAAGAGTGGTAGGGTATTAGTTTAAAACTTAAAACTTGCTCTGCTGTGGCGCTCTCTCTCTCTCTCTCTCTCTCTCTCTCTCTCTCTCTCTCTATATATATATATATATATATATATATATATATATATATATATATATATATATATATATATATAATTATAATGAAAGAAAACTAATCCCTCTCTCCTTTCTGTACACTCAGGCCAGTGCTCCCGACTGAACCACATCTAACACAGGCCTGAGGTTGTTTATTAATCCCGTATTATTCACTGCATCTGATGTGTTGAGTCATAACATCATACGCCTAGGAGATAAGTTTAATGTCTGAGAGCATACTGAGCAGTAGAAAGCAGAAAAAATGTAGAGGTACATTATTGTTTGGTAATATTAGGGTCAGAAGTTTTGAGAACCAAAAAGCTGAATCCATAACCGAGAAATTTAATTTCATAAAGGAGAGGACTGTTATAAATATTGACTTTTAAAAATCAGTTTATAAAGAAAATATTTCCGTATTTACTCATTTTTTATTTGCGCTCTGATCCTTCTGAGTTACGCTTCTCTCAGTCTCGCTTTCAGTTCCAAAACTTTCTTGCTTTTGAGTTCCACAGTGTCGCTTTCACTTCGACACTTGCTTCAGAAGCTCAGTTGCTTCTTGCTCTGGCCGTTTTTGACTGGAGGGCGGAAACTAATCAGCCATTGGCGGATGGAGGTGTGCCCCGCCCGCCAAGTACATTATATATGCCCCTCTACGTCAGCTGAAGCTTGCGAATTTTATCCCTCCACACACACACACACACACACACCAGTGGTGATTGCTCTAAGACAGCAAGGGAAGCTCAGCTTCCCCTAAAATGTATAGATAGATGCTGGGCTTTGTCCCGCCCATCGGACGCTCAGCGTCTCTGGGGGTCTATGGGGCAGTGGGCTGGCCTCAGCTGGCCCTGACGCTCAGCTTCTGCATGATGATTGGATGATCTGTCTGAGGCAGACCAGCATCCGCCACTGACACCCACATAGACATTACTCGCCCCTCGTTCTACAGTTCACTGTCTGACACTCACACCATCCATGCCATTCACACACAGTACCTTCCCCCTTGCCCTGCAGTTCAGCGGAGCCACCACTAACATACACACACACACACACACACACTGCTGAACATCAGGTCGAGGGACAAGCATTGTGTGTGTGTGTGTTTGTCAGACAGTAAAATGCAGGGCAAGGGGCGAATACAGTGTGTGTGTGTGTGTGTGTGTAGTAGAGACCGCTACTGCAGCAATAGGAAATAAATTACTTGTACTTACTGATACCCTCCATTTCTAGAGGAGTGTCAACAAAAATGTAAATGTGTGCCATAAAATGTGGAGGATCTTCTGCTGAAACACGTTACTGAATACTGAATACTGAAAGTTTTCTGTGATTATTTTGTAAATATGCCAATATTTATGCCCAAAATCCCTATTAGGCAAACTACTTGAGTGAGTCTGAACTTGAAAGAGGTATGTGTATAATAGAAGCTGACATATTTTAACACCCCTCAGCGTTTCAATGGAGCGTTTGATGTTTACAGTGTTGGGCTTCACAGTTTAGTCTTTTAATGGGAAATCAAGTCTGAGGAGCAGCAGTCTGGCAGCAGGAGAAGAGAAAGCCACCACACCTCCAGATCAGACTGGCAGAGTGAGGCGAAAAAAACGGTTCACTGACTCTAATGTTAAAACAATGTCCTGTTCTCCGTTCTACCCTCGGGAGCCTCTCTGGTGACAGGAGACAAACAGGACTCTGACACTTCCCTTTAATTAACCTAATTAGCATAGCACTATTGTGTGGCTGGACAGTAGCATGACAGGTCTCTGGGAGAGAGCCCGCGATGCTGACCTTTCTCGGACACCACCAGCTGTCAGCAATTACCTGCTGACCAGGCGCCCCCAGGTAGAGCCCTCCGCTGTGTCCTTGAGTGCCACTCTTGCTCCACATCCATGAACAGAGCAGCTATTTATCTCCTACCCTCCACATGACGAAAAGCTTTTTTTTTTTTTTTTTTTAAACGAGCAGCATGCTCCCCTCTTTCTTCCCTTCTTCCCACAAGACTCTGGGCCATTAAGCTTTACAGGCTTGAGGCTTTGCTTTAGTTAAAACGTGTGACTAAATGTAAATATGTGCTTTGCTCCAGGAGCCTGGGGCTTGCTGAGGCACGCACCCAGACAACTCAAAGAAAAAAAGACAGCAATGAATAAATTCACTCACAAACCAACAAAGCTGTCTTTAACACAAATGAATTGGTGCTAACTAGACATTTATGTTTATTTTAGTTTTTTTTTTGTTTAAGGAAGAGTCTGAACTGTTTTCTCTTCTAATTCAGGGGATTTCAACCTTTCTTGACATTTGCCCCCACAGTCTGTTTACATTAAGCTGTTGTTAAAGGCCCAGAGCATTCCTTCACTTGTTCTTTTGAGTTACCTTTAAAATACAGAAGACAGTTTATTCATTTCCTACTTCTATTGAAGTAAAATGAAATAAAATAGCACCAGGATGTCCCATTCTTAAGTTAAAATATTTTATCTTAACTCAGGGCACAGTGGTGCAGCAGGTGGTGTCACAGTCACACAGCTCCAGGGACCTGAAGGTGGTGAGTTCAAGTCCCACTCCGGGTCTGTGTGTCTGTCTGTGAGGAGTTTGGTGTGTTCTCTCCGTGGGCTGTAGTTTCCCCCTCCACGGTCCAAAAACACACGTTGGTAGGTGGATTGGCGACTCAAATGTTTCCCAGTGTAAGTGAATGTGTGAATGTGGGTTCTTCCTGCCTTGTGCCCAGTGATTCCGGGTAGGCTCCGGACCCACAGTGATCCTGAACTGGATACAGTTATAGACAATGAATGAATGAATTTTACGTACTTTTTTTTATATATATCTTCCCTATTTACACAACAAAATACTGATTTCCTCTTCCATTTACAAAACTCTGGGTATTAAAGCCTGCGAGCCCAGGTGAGCTCAATCTATGTAGGCAGCCACTGCTGCCATGCATCACTTACCCACAGCAAAGACTGTTGCCCTTCTCTGCCAATGTGGAACTGGTTTGGTTCCTGTCCGTGAACCTAATGTGGAACCGTTTGGCACCTTCCCACCAACATAAATTTCTTCCCAGAAAAGTATGTTCCCAGCTAAAAGCCGTGTATTAGGTCCTTCAGCGCAAACCGTGACAGTGTTCATGGATGTGTTGAGCAAAAGAAGCTCCAGAGCTTCAAATAAAGCTTTATGATGCAGTGAAACTGAATGGTTTGTTAATAGCGTGTTATATTGTTCTCGATGAGGAAAAAAAAAAAATAAAATAATAGTGAACCAGACAAGTCTGTTTTTTTTATTGTGAATTGGGAAATAAAACCTGGAAAATGCTGTTTGTATCTGTGTTTTCTTGGGCTGTGTTCAATGCAACACAAGGCGCATGGTCTACTTTACTTCACTGTTAACAAGCTCAGCAGGACCTTACTCCAAAATACTCAAACTGTAACAAAATAAACACAGACTCTATCTATGTATCTCTGGCCCTGGCACTGGCTCTGAATTCAGCTACAGCAACAATGGAGTCGAGTTTTCTCTGTCAAGCACTGTCTCTTAAAAATCAGAGTTTTGTCATTTTCAACTGTCATCCTAGCAGTTCTTCCAAATGTTAGTGTTATATTTATTGTGCCTGTGGGACAGGTCACTATAGTAAAATGGGGGGAAAAACAAAACTGAGTGTAATATCTCTAACCTGTCCAAGCAAAAGGGAAGATGTAGATGTAAACACTGTAGATGTGTTTAATGTGACTGAAGAGCACTGAACCATCACTGGATGGTAGTTCTACTGTATTTTAAAAACTCCAGCAGCACTGCTGTGTCTGATCCACCCATACCAGCACAACACACATTAACACACCACCACCACATCAGCATCACCACCCAGAGTGGTGGCCTTATTTAAGGCAAATTTAATCACCATCCAGTATCAAAAGCAGATCAAAGAGTTGTCCGCACACTCATTAGAATTGTGAGTCTGCACTGGATGACTTTTTTGTGTGTATGCATGTTTGTATGTGTGTGTGGGATACAACTGAGCTAAAGTTCACATAACACCAAGCTTTGCCAGACCTTACTAACTACAACACTGTAGTGCAGCACTTTGGCTTAGCATTTTAACTCCATGCTAAATAGTGACTCTAACATTACGATCCCTACAGCTTCTCATTACTTTGACCAGGAGACTGGGATCTTGGTCAACACTTATACCTATTTGCAGCATTTGCCATGACAGTACCCATCTGTGTCTGAAGCTTGGTTATCAGTTGCATTTGAACTCATCAAGTAACTCATTAATTCTGTTTCCGTAGGTACTTCCGTAATGAAGGTGATGGCTTCAGATGCCGATGACCCGACGTACGGCAGCAGTGCTCGGATAGTGTACAGTGTTTTGGACGGAGAGAAGTTCTTCACAGTGGACAGACAGACTGGTAAGGACTCAGACTGGAGACTGATAAGCTCTCTGCTCTCACTGCCAGACTTGCAGCTGCTACAATAACTCTCACCTACTCAAAGTGATTTTCAGCCCACTCTTCTGAGCCTTGTGCTTAATGAAGCTTTTTTTTTTTTTCTCCATGTTTCATATTCGTCTGTCATCTTACTTTCTCACTGCCCATTTCCTAATGCCTAGCATTAGACATTAATTGAAAGGCTTAGCATTAGCCTTAGAGAAGATTTTCTTTAAAGCATCTTGGGAAAATAACCAATAAGACCATAATCTGTCACAAAGAGCATGTGATAACTAGAATTGAACAGGCTGGAATTAGAAGTACAGTGTGGCAGTGTTATATCCCTGTGCAGACTAAGCTTATTCTTATATCTTCAGGTTTAACATTGTAAATCTATAATGACATTTTGCTTAATGTGTCCACACTGCGTTTACTATCGTTTATGCGCTAGCAACCTTTTACTTGAACAGAGTGCAGAAAGCAACTGGTTGAACGGATCTAGGTTACCATTCTTATTGTCAGTACTTGGTATGTAGCTCATTTAAAATGGACAATGTGTGTGTATGTGTATTATATACACCTGATCAGTACATACGTGCTGCATGGTGTGACTGTGTGAATGCTAGTTAGTAATTAAGTGCTTCCCGTTTTCTCTTAATATTTGTCCCATTTTAGTTTAATTTATTTTACAAAAATATGTATCACAGTATTTTGAGCATGTTTCCGAGCTCTATTCTTGGACCAAATTGGACAGATTCTGTGGAAATGCTTTTCATGAACATAAACTGTAGCTTAAAACCCTGCATCATCTGTGTGCTGCAGCCTACCAGTGTGAATCTGATGTAGTGAGTGGGCTGATTGCCTTTTGTTGAAATCACAGCAAATGTTCACATGTTCTTCTCTGTAAAACCTAGACAAACACAGCACTGCTTCACCCCTTACCCACAGCCTCAACAAACAGACAGTTAATAAGGTTGGTACAACAAGCTTAGTGAAGACCATGGAAGATTATGGCAAGTTACCCATTTAACAAGTGTACAGCTTTACCAGGAGTTGGGATATTTATTAGTTTATTTGTCTATACGCAACCATTTAAATTTTTTTCCCATTCTAATTTAAATGGCCCATTGCCTTAAATGCTTGTATGTATTTGTTAGAGTCAATTTGAACATCTGTGTGGGTTTACATATTTATTTTTACACAGCCCAGTTCCAACCTCTGTGTAGTGGTCACTGTGTGTTTAAGACTAGTATATGTATATGCCCCCTGTTCTAACTGGTTGTCCTGTATTCTGCCTCATGCTTGAGTTTATGGAACCAAACCGAATTATCCTAATCAGCAAACACATGTAAATGTGTTGTTCTTGGGGCAGTGCACAGAAATATAATTGAGAAATGGCCTAGTTTTCATATATGGAGCAGGGCGTGATTGACATATTTTGAAACATACTATAAACTACTGTTATATATTTTATGTAAAAAATGCGAGGGAATGTGAGGTTTTTAAGGTGATGTGATAAAGTGCAGATTCTACATTTGCACAGTGCAGAGAGGTTGTTTTTTTTTCAGCAGCTTATTTTCAGCCACATTATTCTTGCAAGGGAATGGAAAGACAATAACAAAGTCCATAATGCACTACTTTATATATATATATAATTTTTTCTTCTTTTTTCAGACTGTGATTCAAAGCCAGCCAAAGCAGATACACAATTCTCCTTTCTTTCACCAGTACTGCCTTCCCTCTAATCTTCCACACACATGTGAGCTTTTGTTGCCTCAAAATATCCCCCTAGAGAAACAGTGCTAAACTTTTAATGATTTCTTTTACAGGGGCTGTGGGCCTTGATTTGGTCAGTCTGAGTGCCACAGATGATAAATGGCTGTGGCTAAGCGATGCCAGCCTGCAGACTTTAAACTCTTACAAATACCTATTGTTAAAATGGTTAGAGGTTGACAGGACATAGTATAGTGCAAGTCAGAGGTCATAGGCTTCAGCAGACAGTGCTCTTTAGCAGTGACCCCATTAACATCCCCAAGTCATTAAAAATCGTTCAACTCTGTCTGTTTTCATTGATCTGTGTCATTCATTAGAAGGTGCAGGCTAGATAAGCAGGCTGTGTCCAGAGAGAGTCGGTGATGTTTGAACACTGCAAAGCAGACGTTTTTCTTCTTTCATGTTTATGTCATTAATTTGCTTGAATATCAGGAATCATCAGGAATGATTTATGAACGCACAGATCTTCTTGAACTTTGGTCAGAATATGGAGAAGGACCTAAACCCAGTGTAAAGCTACCAGTTTAACCCTCTGGACTTTTGCAAATCTATTTAAATTCACTTTTAAATGTACTTCATCTCCATATGTTTCTGAATAGTTGATATAGTTTGATATTAAACATATGGAGATGAAATGCATGTAAATATGAATTTAAGATTTGCAAAAGGACCCCATAATTAATACATAGCTGCCACCAATATATATATATATATATATATAAAAAAGTATATCTAAAGTATAAAGTATTTTCATGTGTCTTCCAGATGGAACATTTACTATCTGAATCTAAATTCAGCATTTGCAAGTGATCGGTCCTGGCTCTGGCTTCACCCACTCTCATCTTGTTTGAGGGAAGTGAATTCTGCCTATTTTTGATGTGCTTTCTGCCTGACAGCAGCAGTTGTGGTGTCCCACCACTGAACTCTGGGTAGAGATGTGCTGTGCCACACAAACATTGCCTTTGGCTATCAGTTCTTTGCAGGCAGTCACACAGTTGTGTGTAAGAAAAACGACAGACAGAAAAACAGATAAAAACAGAGACCCACTCTTACAGAAGACAGTTATTGAAAGCTATTTCCACTATGCAGAGCATCTATTAGGTTGTAAATTGTACATTGAACAGATGGTTGTGTTATGTTTTGTCTGTATTTTTAGACACAGATATTAAATTCATCACTTTTCCCAGTGTTTGATAGCTATTTTGTTTCAGCTTCTCTAGGGGAACTAAAAGAAAAGCTCATGTACCCAAGGCAAAGATGCAGCCTACTATTTTTTGCTCTCGTTGGCCCACATTTATTTAGCAGCTCACAGTGAGAACACTGATACACTGATCCTCTATATCCATATAATACAATTATACCTTACAATGCTAAAGGCGTAAACTGATCCCAGGTCAGCCGTTCTACTCTAAGACTCTATGATATATATGTAAAATGTTCTTTATTTTTTTATTCGTTTATTTTTAGATGGTATTATATTTATATTATTTTCTTGCCATTTCTTAAATGTGAGATCTCGGCCTAGAAGGGGCATATGCACTTATTGACTGACACCTAATGTTGAAATGCGCATGTGAGAGTAGGAACTGTTAATTCAGCCGTATTTCACAGAGAGAACTTAAGGTGGCGCCACTACACCGTCTGTTGTTAGTTCAGCCATATTTCACATTCCAATTCGTGAACTAAATTTGGAAACATTCGGTGACCAGAGGTCCTCTTTTCTCTGGACAAGTACCTTTTGTAGGACATAAAAATGCATGTTCAAGGGGTCAGAGAGTTGAGAGCTGAATTGGAACACACTCGTGCTGCTTCAGCGCTGTAGGTCCACCATCCACCACTGAGTTTTACTGGAGCCTCGAACAGAAATGTGTTGAACGTTGTTGAGGTAATATTTATCATAGTCTCTTCTTTATGCTTGGAGAATGTTTCTGTGACACAGCCTTTTGTTTTCTACTATATATTTAACAAACAGAAATCTTGTCTGTCCCTATAACGACACGAATAAATGGACACATCTCACCGTTACTGACTTTCTGACGAGAACATTACATCTGCACTGCTTTTTGTTTAACTTTACATGAAAATGGACAAAATCTCTGGATTATTAAAGAACACCAGAGTGAGGTCTTACTCAAAATAAACAAGGCTCTGAATTTGTTACAGCACCGTGTTAAAAGTCGGACCCTTAGAGAAATGTAAGTCAGTTATAAATATCTAGTTCCCAGCGATGCCCTGTTCATTTATCAAGTACAGAATACATGGTTGATAAAATGTTAAGGTGCTTGGTTTTAGAAATGTTCAGAAACATATAATAAACTAATTTTATAGTTTATTACTTGTTATTATTGTAAACAAAGACATTGATATGAAGCACCCAAGCTTCTCCAGACCTTCCACTGACAAGGGCATGTATTTTGGGCTTTCCTGTTTTTTGAAATGCCACAAACACCTCTATGACAATGGCTAATGGCGGTCCGGCAAAACTAGGCTTGCATGGTTTCTCTTTGTTTTAAGAATGTGTACATTTAATAATAATAATAATAATAATAATAATAATAATACACATAACCATGGTAAATGTACATTCAAACATATTTTAAAATGTCTTGTAACTATAGCCACTCCTTCAGAAATAAAAGTTCACCTTTTTTATCTATTTTACATAGACGGTAATGTAAAGGGAACATAGAAAGGGATGGAAACCCAAATAACCACACCCACTTATCCTGCCACTGTATGCTGTATTCGCAGCTTTTGTCCTGCTTTGGCACACAAACCTAAATTCAACCAGCCACAGGGCTGTGGAACTGTTTCATCTAGAGTGATGGTACACTATGTAATATCCATGATATCAACCCACATCACTAAGTTATCTCCCAAAATCTTGTGTAAAACCTTCCAAGAAATGTACATCTAACTGAAGCAAAAAAGGACAAAGTATGTATTACTGCCCTTCATTTCAGAAGAAACGTGGAGTGACATTCATTAATGTTCAGCCATTTAGTGTTTTTAATTTTTTTTTCCACTGATGACATATTATTAAGCAATGCTAGCTTCTTCTGTATAACCAGACAGTCAGAAGACTGATTAATGGAGTGAAATATAATATACAAAACCAAAATATGAAGTTCCGGTTTATTTATATATTGAGGAACTTATCAGTAAAGATGTTAGCAGAAAGTATATGTAAAGTGTCCTTGTGCAGCAATCAGCTAAACAGGCCTTGTAACTGACCATTCCTGCACAGTGGCTCAGACGAGTTAATCCCACATCTCCACACAGAACAGCTTCAGCTCAGGGTCTGTGGTGGGTTTCCAAAAATGAACACTTTGTTTCATGTCCTTCCACAATACTTCTACTGGACTAATGTCAGTACATTGACTTGGTATATTACAAAGCATTACCTTTATTATTTTTTAAATCACTCTTTGACAGAACTTTTGTACTTAATTTGTTGTCATACCTCATGACTCATATTCTCTTCAGTTAGTGGAAAGATGTCTTATATTTTTATTTTTAGAATGTATTGGTATATCTATATATCTATATATATCTGTATATATAATGCATTCTCCATTTGATAGAAAGAGGTTCTGGTCCAGAGTCATGATACTGCAATCACACGATTTTCCACAGATATTTAAGGCCCTTATGTTGGAATGTAGTATTTTCTTTCTTCAGATATTGTGCTTATTGTTTAAACCAGAAAGTTTACTTTTGGTCTCATTCATCCACAGAACATTTTTCCAGTAGGGTTCTGAAGTGTCCATGTGATCATTAGCAAACTACAGAAGGGTGGCAATATTCTTGTTGAAAGCAGCTGTTTTCTCCTTTGTCATGCTATGTACAAGGTGGTTGTTTATTGTGGACTTTTAGCTGGAGTTGCTTTGCAATCTTTTGGACTAGGATCTTGCTCTTGGCCAACCACTCCTCAGGAAGGTAACAAAGTCTTCAGTTTCCTCCATTTATAAACAGAATACACATCTGAGGGTAGGTTAGAGTATTCTTTCTCAATTCTTTAGAGATGGTTTTGTAAACTTTAAACAAGTCTTCTATTTTCCCCCAATGGTTCTCAGACATATCCTTTATTTGTGCAAAGAAACACTTCCAAATATGTCTTATAAAGTCCAAACTTGGATAGATCCCTGCCACTTACGGAGTGCCCCGACAGTGTGCTGGACATTGCAGAAATCATTCATATAAAAGGAAACCACTACTAATAGGTGGGTACAAACTAGAAGTTTAAGGTTTGCCAAAAAAAAAAAAAAAAGAAACAAGGGCGCAAAGTGTCATTGATGCAGAGCACAACAACACCCTCCTATTGAGTAGTCCCAAAATGTAAGCATGTGAGAAAATGCATCTGGAGATTCTCAACGGGGTTCAGCATTGTTGACACGTATCTGATCAAGACCACTACAATGACAGTTGTCAAACATTCGAGAGGTTGTGTGTTTTTAAGGCAGGGGTTGTATGAGCTGTATGAGGGATGCCATCATTAATGCTAGTGCATACATTATAACACTATGTAAAGATTATCCCATCTCTCAAGAAGCTTGGATATAAAGGAATGGCAATGATCCCATACACATGGGGAAAAGCACACTAGATTTTTTTAAAGAAGAAAAATACAGCATAAGTATGGTAAAACTCCTTAGATTATTTTTAAATTGTGTAATTGAACAGAAAAAACGAGCACTCCTGCAACCAAGAGTGGCTGAAAAAAATCATCTGTAAACTAAAAAAAAAAGAAAAATGGCAGAATACCTGTCTGGAGATTTCAGATATACTGATGACTTCTATAGCAGTATTAGTCCAGTATGAATCTTAGAGAGGACCACTTACCAAATATCCACAGAGCTAAAGGTCCAGAGAGTTTGGATGAGCAAGACTGAATGCATATTATTCAGATCATTCAACCTTAAATGAGTGGTTTTCACTTTTGACTTTGCAATTCTTTGAACAAATTCATTTTGAAAACGCCTATAGTTTTTGGACAAGATGTTAGCTTACTTTGTCCATTTATAAATGGCTTTAGATGAGAACAAGTCAATAAACTAACCACTGCTGAGTGATGTCACTGTTGTCATAGAAACCATGATTGGATCGTTAGGAATAAAAGAGGGTCATACAAATGCATATGAATTGTGAGGAGAGTTTTCCCTCTCTGATGTTTTATTGTTGTTCTGTAACAGAGCTATACAAGAACGCTTGCAGTTAATTTCTACAAATTCTTAAATCGAGTTAATCACAGCAACATTCTATGATTAATTACAACTTAAAACTTTAGTATTTCTTTTTAGTATTCGTTTTTTTTTTCCTTTTTTTTTCCAAAGGAAGTTTCTGGTTTCTGCTGTGTATAACAAACTCTTTAGATGAAGCCATTCATAATTTAACCTACCTTCTGAACTCAACCCTAGCAACACTGTGGTTACATCGTTTAATAAAAATGATATGTCACTAGGCTCTATAATATAAATATAAATTGTACAGTTTGTGCAACAAAAATATAATGTGTTAAAGGTTTCCGATTTATTGTGTTAACACATTAATGTTGACAGCATTCATTTTTTCTATATGTATTTATAAATAACACAATAATCTGTGAAAGCCCTTCACTTATTCGCAGTCTTCTAAACAATGTCTTTTCAAAAGTGAGTTGTTTTATGCAAATTTTTATGCAGACATTTTAACAAAAACATTTTTTTAATTGTTTTGTAATAAATAAATAGTAAATACTGACATGAAATATGTAATTTCAGAACATTTTATTCATATTTAACCGGGCTGTACTCAGTTCTGTATGCTGTACACTCTGGGTAGTCTACGTGGTTATGCACATATCATAAGGGGTTATATTTAAGGGAGAGAAAATATAAAACATAAGTTCTTTCAAAGTTTGCTGCCAAACCTGCTATTTGCTATCTGCATCTCCGGAATCTACTACTTACAGGGCACTGTAGGACAGCTGAATGCACTTAGAGGGGATTGATACCTCTTCAGGTCTTCGTGGCTTCTATCTCTGCAAATTGGCAGAGTGAGAGGGACTGAGTCTCCTTCAGAAACCATTAAGAGCACAGCAAAGTCTGTTCTCTAGGACTCAGTTCCTTAAAAACTGAACAAAAAAGCTCTGGTATTTCAAGGCTAAATCTACTCTGATCTGTGGTTTATTTCTGCCTTGGCTTGAGTCACGAGATTTTTTTGAAACTGCTTAATTTTCATGTTTAATTAATAACTAGTTAAATTTCACTTGACAATTCCTTTATCCACTAAATCACTGTTTCTCCTGGGGTAGTTTTACCAGGGGAGGTTATCATTAGAAGATGGAGGTGTTTGAGGGACCTGGCTTAGGTATTGAGCCTGATAATGATGCCATTCTCTTACTCAGACATGGGATCATCAGGGCAGATCCACATTCCAGTACACAGCTTGCTGTAAACATTGAAACCGAATGTAACGTCATAGAGTAACAACACACGTCACAGATTCCATTCCACTTCTTACCATGAACCCATGGTAACATCAGTCTGGGAGTCCCTGGAAACGCTTGGTCACTGAAAACTGAGGTTTTCTAAAACACTCTACAAGGTAGAGATTTTTTTTTTTTTTTGAAAACTTTGAAAAGCATTGGCAGTGTGGCTGAGTTTTGGAAAAAGCTACCGTCAAACTGTGAGCTGCACAGCTCTATTTACATTAGTGTGTGTGAGAGAGACAGACAGAGAGAGAGAGAGAGATTTAGGGCGTGAGAGAGACAGACAAGGAGTGAGAAATTAAAATGAAAATATTAAAGAACGAAAAACAAAAGTTTTTGAGTGCTTTTACGTTCTCTGCTTCTTTGTCTTGACAATGATACTTTGAAGATGCGCATAAAATTGTCTGAATTTTCATTATGTAAATTATGTTTTTAACATATCCAGATACCCGTGGACGAGGCCTGAATGAGGACACAACATCAGCTGTTGGTTTGACTAGATTATGTCCGCGTATATTTTGCCAGCCAGAAAATATACAGCACTGACATGACAACAAGAGGATCAGTGTGTGGGCTTTGTGTTGTAGCTTGTTACTTACGTTACTTTATAATGACATTAACCTTGCTGGTAGTTTGAGTTGATATGTAGGAGAATGTGACAGGAGTAGGAGTGTAGCATAAATACATTCCTTTAGAATGGATTTAAATTTAGCGAACCGTGTGTGCGTAGAGGAGAAATGAAAGAAATATGGAGAAAAGAGGACGGAACTGAAAAAGAACTGAGTGAGAATTACTAAAATCCAGAGGTTTTGCTCCTCACTCCTGGACTCTCGTGCTGAACTGAGCTGTGGCTCATTCAGATGTAAAGGAACAGGTGATGACACCGGTCATTCTGAACACGGCTGTTGACAGGGGCAGAACGCTGCTGTGCTGTTTGTGGTGTTTTGAGCAAAGCCTATTCATATTTCACTAAGACCTCAAGTTAGAGGGAATATGTCACTTTTATGTTCAGTACTGTGCCAAAGGTTTAAGCACGTAAGAAAAGTCTATTTATCTGAGCAGTACTCAGTACTTGGTACTTAGTTCTAACTCAATTTTTTAATAGATGAATAAAGACTTTCATTATGTTAAATCACATGTGATTTAGATTTAACAAATCCATGTGATCAAGGAGAATATGTGGAAACCAACATTTTTCTTCACACTCACAACACATCTACTGCTTAAATTTGTAGTACTTTACAGTTGTTGTTTTTTAATTGTTTTTATTGTAAGTATATATATATACTTTTAAACAAGCATCACACATTGGGAAGATAAATTACTGTAAATACTAATAGTTTCACAGGATTGTGTATGATTTCAGTGGTCAATAGTTCTTGAATGTTAGATATGTAAGTAAAATAGCATGGACAATAAAATAATAAAAATTAACTGTGAGAAGTATACAGTGATGAAATAAATTATGGAAAGTTGTCCGATTACAGCAAATAGATGGATATTCGCCATGTGACCCATGTGAACTATGCTGCCATTTTCCAGTATATTGTCCTTAGTCCTTCCTACGTTTTCAAGTGTCTATTATAATCTTGAAGCGGCATGATCATGAGCATGGACAAAATGGTATCCATAATAATTTGAACAAGAATTTTAACCCACTACATCTGCACTTATATCCAATCATTGTCTTAAATGGAACTGATAGTTCTCTCTTTGATGCTGAATATGCTCAGCATTACTCTGCCTGGAAGTGGCTAATATGACCTTTCCCTGCTGCTTTCTCTTTATCTCTCGTCCCATCTCTCCCACTCTCCCTCTCTCCTCTTCTCCCTCCAGGAGTGATTCGAACAGCCGTGGCAGATCTTGATCGGGAGACGCAGGACCGTTACGAACTGGTTGTCAAGGCAACAGACATGGCAGGCCAAATGGGCGGTCTCTCTGGCTCCACCACGGTGACCATAGTGATCACGGACGTTAATGACAACCCTCCACGCTTCCCTCAGAGTGAGTGGGCATTAAGATTGCCTTAAAACAGACACATGCCATTAGGGCTGCCCTTTCTGTGACTCTGTCTTCTGAAGGTCTGGACACAAAGCTTCCTGTTCGATATAAGAAAACCCTAACAAATTCATGAGCAAAAATATTTAAATCGGCGTCTGTGACGAATATCAGATTATGTTATCAGATACAAATGATATATGCTGTGTTCTTCAAGGAGAGGGAAAGGAGACATCCCAGTTCTGCAGCCATGGTCTAGAAGTTAGAGAAGAAAGCACGGGATCTGAAGGTCACTGGTTCGATCCTGTGATCGGAGGGAAATTAGGGTTGATGGGGGTGAAGGAAGTAGGGTGTCCTCCCTCAACATCCACAGCTGAGGAGCACTGAGCAAGAACACTAACACCCAATTGGTCCCTGGGTGTGTGTGTGTGTGTGTGTGTGTGCATGCTTGTTGTCACTGAGATTTATTAGTTAAATATAGACAAAACATTTCATTGTGTGTTGTACAATGTTTATGTTTGTTATTTTATTAGAAGGCATGACTCTCATTTACTTTTCTTCCACAGAATGACAGTTTATCACAGGCTGTTGACTCTGATCAGCAGCTGGCCTATGCAATGCGGCGATAGTGCCAAAAAATTCACCCTTAAGGCAATGGAAGACAAATGCTCTGAATGAGATTTGGATGTAACCCTAAAATAACTATCAAGACTTGGCTCACTGAAGCGTGGTTTGTAGACTGGGACTTAAGGGACTTATGGGCGTATTACCTACATTTGCATTAGGAAGTAGTGAAGTGCTAACTGATAAGATGAAATTAAATGTTGATATTACACTTTAAATGGGTTTGTACAAAATGAACAAGGCACTAGCACTGGGATTAATGGCTGTTTTTTTACAACTTTTATAAGTCATTGAATTTTACCTTTTCCATTCATTGTTAATGCCAGTAATATTTTGCACTGTTAAGTTGAGATTAGATAAATACCAAAGAGATGCTCTGAAAGTCTTTAACATCCATTTCAACAGCAGTTTTTACAGTTTGCATATGTGAGATAGCATTGTGTTCCGACAGCAACGATATTAAAAATGCAGTGGTAAGTTAGTATTGGTGTGTCACTCATCCAGTCACTCACATGTGGAAAGTTTCGCACAGTCACTCAATCTAGCAGCATGTTCTTGGATTGATGGAAGAAACCTATGGAGATTTGGGGAGAACACACTTCTCACAGATGTTAGGATCAAACCCCTGGCACTGAAATCCTGGGGCACCATGCTATTATAATTTTTTAAAATATTTATAAGTTTAAAGTGAGCTTTTTTGTACAATGGTTGTACAATGGTTATTGTACAACAGTACAGCAAAATGTTACCCCTGTATTTTAACCCATCATTGTCAAATTCACAGTAGTGATTAGGGACTAAATGTCAGAAGATGTCTGGTAGAGTCGCACATGGCATGAAAGATAGACTCCCTCACCCATTACATACTGAGATATTACAATATGTAATTTTCCCTTTCATTTCTGAAGTAAAAGGGAGTCCGGTGACTTTGGACTCACCCAGTGTATATATCTATATATGTAGGTATATTAAACCTATTTTAAAAAAAGGTCGTCTTAACCCAAGTGCAGATGTTTTTAAAGTATTTCCAATATACACCAAGTTTAGATTCAAAGATTTCTATTAAAACAGTTTGCTGATGAACATTTTGAAACATTAGTTTAATTTGCTAATGTCAAGGATATACACTTCAAAGGGTAAGATAGGAGGAGAAAACGTACTTTTACTCGCCAAATACGTACAGCACTCCGCTGTCTGCACTGGCAGCTCTCGAGACAGAGCAGACTGTAACTGCTGCATCGCTGCCAAGTGAAAAGCTACTACAGTGTGAAAGAGTGTCTTATGCTGTTTGCTATGTATCGAGCAGCTTGATCCATTTAGAGCGGCTGATTGAGTAAGTGAAGCCTGGGCCTCGTCGTCAGTTCCAAAGGTCTTTTGCTGGAGCCCATCAGTCTTGTGTATACAGCCATCACAAACACACCCTGTGTGCCTGGCCTACAAAGCACTCTGTAGAGCAGTACACGCTGGAGTCTGGCTTTGAAATAGCAGGGATTCTGAGAGAGCCCGGTCACAGACAAATGAAAAGCACTTTGTCTCGATGCTTACGTATCAGTGAGGACCTGGTGGGTGAAGCTTTTAATATAGTTTATGTCAGGGGAACACTAGGGGTATGTATGGCTGTGTGTGTGTGTGTGTGTGTGTGTGTGCACGCGTCTAGCAGCTCCCTTCAGAAAGAGACGGAATAAAAAGAGCAGAGAAGAAAGGAGCACGCACAAACATATTAAATTTGAGGGACACGGGTACTTCTTTATTTATTTTTTTCCAAGCCATTTCCTATGTTGTTTCTTTGGCTCTTTTCTTTCCTCCGTGAGGCATTACAACATTAGATTTATTACAGAGAGGAGAGCGTGAGAGTCAGGCTCACGCTCCCTGGTGCCTCTTTTCTTCTTCAGCTCAATGGCCCTCCTGTTTCCTTTCCACTCCACTCTCCTCTTAACCACACAAGCCCACATTTAGTCCAGTCTCACCCCCTCTCCCTCACCATCTAATCCAGTCAGCCTAAAGTGCTGTGCTGTCGGTCAGAGTGATCTCGCAGGTTGCGTCTTTGATGGCAGAAGCACCTTTACAGTTTTGATGTAAATGCAGTTACAAAGGACTAATACTATTTTCTGTTGCTGTGGTTTCTGTAAGGAATGATAATAGTAGCACTGAAAAAAGCAGAGCCACAGGGAGGTGCTCTTTTTGCTTAATCTGTTTACTAAAACTAACAAAGCATTATAAACTATAGTGGTGTCATGGACAATAATCCACCATGAGCATCTCTTTCAGGAAATCAGTGCTTTAATTCATTTTATGAAGCTTTTTTTTTTTGTTACCCACCATACAGGAATCTTCTGTTCTTTCCCCATATTGGTCAATGCGTTTGTGTTCCCTACATAATGTTCCTATAATGCTGTAATTACATAATGCATCGCTTCAGGCCAAGCCAAAAGGGCTGTATTTCGAACTAAATCCCAGTAATGACTTCTGGCTAGTGCGGTGTGCTGTGGGATTAGAAACGGCTGTATACAGGCTGCGAGTTCCACATCCTGAATCATAATGTCCCTGAAGCATTACATTCATAAATTGACCAATGGTGTGCCAAGAGCACATGCATAGCTCAACGGATGTGAAGGCCTACTGTATTTACAACACAAAACCTTACTCCATCTATCCATCTCTCTTCCCCTTCTCCCTCCCCTCGCCACATTCATTCCCTCAGAGATGTATCAGTTCTCCGTGTCTGAAGGGGCGTCCGTGGGGACGTCAGTGGGCCGGGTGATCGCCACAGACGCTGACATGGGTGAGAACACGGACATGAGCTACCTGATCAAAGACGAGGAAGGAGGAGAGCTGTTCAGAGTCTCCACTGATGGAGACACTCAGGAGGCTGTCATCACCATCAAAAAGGTAGACAACTCCAACGTGTCACTTCCTGTCACAAAGGCCTTGCTAACTCACTTTGTTGGCTGACTCATGCGTTCTGCTCATCTGAGCACCCTCTGATAACTCGGGCTGTGGGAGGCAGATGAACAAGATGTACTTTCCAGGAAATAGACACTTTGCCTTCCTGTATGTCCCTCTAACTTCCAAGATATGACAGAATGCTCAACCTTTGCTGTTGACCCTGAAAGTGTAAAGCTTGAACAAAGCACCATTTGTTGTTTTTCCTCTTTTCCAATGTGCTTCTTGCAGCCTCTGGACTTTGAAAAGAAGCGTACCCATAATGTGGTGGTGGAGGCAGTCAATAAGCACGTGGACCCTCGTTTCGTGGACCTGGGTTCATTCCGGGACCAGACCATCGTCAGGGTCAGTGTCTCTGACACAGACGAGCCCCCGATCTTCTTCCCGCCAGCAGGTGCCATTATGGAAGTACAAGAGGATGCCAAGCAAGGGGCCCTGGTGGGAATAGTCACTGCCAAGGATCCAGATATGGATAATGTCCCTGTCAGGTAAATTTCACTAATATTTAGTTCACTATCTGCGTCGTGTTATAGTTATAATCCCAAGTTTAATGTTAAGAATTTAAAACTGATTTTGATTTTTTCATAATATTGTTGTTAAGGTTGTAAACTTCACTGAAATTGAATTGTAGATTGACTTTACACACAAAATGGAAAACTATTTCATCCTTCCAGACTTAAAACAGCATGTTTTGAAGTGTTTACCCAAAGCATGGAGAAATACTAGTGATGTCCCAATCAAGTTTTATTTTTTTGCCCCCGATCCAAGTCTTGTAATATCGAGTATCTGTGGATAGTGTCCCAATTTGCTATTTAAGTTTTCCTACATAGTACTGTTACACAGTGCACACTTAAAGTACATTATAGGTATTAAAATCACCCCAGTGTATCTGCTGCTTTTTTTAAAACAAAACATAACAAAAGAAACAAATAGAGTCTTTACAAACAGCTCATATAAATAATTTAATATTATTTTTAACCTTATACGAAATCATCTGAGGGCAGCACGGTGGTGCAGCAGGTAGTGTCGCAGTCACACAGCTCCAGGGACCTGGAGTTTGAGGGTTCGATTCCCGCTCCGGGTGACTGTCTGTGGGGAGTTTGGTGTGTTCTCCCCGTGTCCGCGTGGGTTTCCTCCGGGTGCACCGGTTTCCTCCCACAGTCCAAAAACACACGTTGGTGGGTGGATTAGTGACTCAAAAGTGTCTGTAGATGTGAGTGTGTGAGTGAATGTGTGTGTTGCCCTGTGAAGGACTGGCGCCCCCTCCAGGGTGTATTCCCGCCTTGCGCCCAATCATTCCAGGTAGGCTCTGGAACCACTGCGACCCTGAACTGGATAAGCGCTTACAGATAATGAATGAATGAATGAAATCATCTGATATAATTTTTATGTATAAAGAGTTACTTTGATTCTAAAAGTCAGTCAGCTTTGTCATCACAGATGTTGAGTAGTTTCTTCAAGACACCATGCTACATATTTTTCAGCGCTGACCTGATTCTCTCAGCACAGCCGCAAAACTAACCCCTGTAGGAGGAACTGTGACTCCATTGGCTGCAGCACTGGCTGCTTATTGGCTTAATAAAAGTGACGACCTATAAGAATCACATTCTCTGTTTAGGAGCTATGGAGTATCAGCCCCTCCGACGACTGAGGGAGAGCAGCGTGTCTCAAACTAATTATGGTCTTATCAGTCACAACTCAAAAATACAGGATAAAATACGTCCCATATGGGTCCAAAACAGCATTTGGTGTCCAAATACGGGATGGTTGATCGACCCTAATCACGTGCCCTCACGCTCCAGCTCTGAATCTGAGCTGCGAGACCAAACAGTCAGAAAGAAATCTAGATGCCTAGATGAAACAGAGGATCGGAATTAAGATCAAGCTCAATAAAGCCGATAAATATCAGTAAAACAATGCTGTGATCGGATCGGGACATCCCTAAAAAAATACCCCTGCAGATTTCACAGGAAAATTGAAAGCAAATCTTTCAAAAATAATTGAAGCTGTAATGAATACTAAAGCCGGGATACTTTATTTGTTAGTTGTTTTCTACCTAAAATACTGAAAAATGAATAACCTTTGCCCAATAACCATTTTAACTGGCCATCATGGTTTTCTGTAACCTTTCAGTACATCTACAATATGAAATGTATTATTGCTTATACACATGCAGAAAATTATAGATACGACAAATGAACTGAGCTCTGGGAACTGCTTGAGAAGTTGTCGTATTAGTGTATTGTATGCATGTGTATCTATGACCTTCTTCAGTCCCTTTTTCTTTCTTTAGAGAGGGATGTATTTGCTTTGTAGAGTGGGTCTTTATGAGGAAATATAGTTCCTGAGATAGAGGAGGAGACAATGTCTAATGCTTCGAGAAGGCCAGTGACTATGCACATACATACTTTACACTACTAGCACTAACATCTGTCCCTCACACAGATCCATAACACTGCACATGCATACCATCGCTGGCCCAGGAAAAATGTGCACCTCCATGTTTGTGGATGTTTAGCTTACGACATCATTTGAACACAGTAGTCCTTCACAGTGTGTGAAAATTTCCTGATGAATGAAGCAATAGAAATGCTCCAAATTTACTTAGATTTTTTTTTATATTAACTTCGATTGAAGGATTAAGGTTTTTCCTTGTCCTGTTACTATTTTAGAGATGCATGTTTTACTTTGGATAGTGATGATATACTCACATGCAGCATAAATGGGCCAAGCCTAAATTGACAGAACAGTAAGTTTAAATGGTTTTATGAACAAATACTGTAAATAATATTGTTGAAAGGTGTGAAACACTTGTTTTCTAAAGTGGAAAGAACAGATACAGTTTTTCAAGATAAAGGCAAAATACCATCAAAGACCACCGAAAGAAGGCTTGAGAACAAATCTAACAAAAACTATCTGGCCTCACAATCAAATACTATCTTCAGCTTGAAATAATCAGCGATGAATGGGAAAAAAATATATTTTTGTAAAAATCTATATATCAGAAAAAAGTATTTTTTATATATTTGTTTAAAACCCAAATTTCTTGGTCATTGTTATTCATTCATTCATTTATTTATTTATTTAGCCAGTCATTATTTTGTTTATTTATTTATTTCTGCACAGGAATAGACACTGCAAGCAGGAACATCATTTTTCTCATCCTCAACACTGAAAACAAACATAGTTATCTCAGCACACTTACAATTTTGGAATTTTTTGCAACTCACCATTACCAGTGCCTCTAGCACTTTCCCTACCTACAGTAGCAGTGAAGGATGTCAGAGGTGGAATTAATAACTCCTCAGATACCATATCTTTTTCCTATTTCTTGCCTACACTGACAAATTTACAAATCAGTTTGAAGGTGAATGCAAAGTCAGTGTCAGTTGCTTCCATTTAGCTGTTTGCTGGTCGACATGACTGGCCTGCTAAGACCTCTGAAAGCCTTGAAGGCGTCTCCAGTGCAATTTTCTTGTCAGTGTCTCCACAAGGTCTGTTCTGATAATACGTCTCTGGATTAAAGTTTACAGGGATGGTTTGGCAATAAAATATTTTTCCTAACCCTATCAGCCAAGTCCAAATGGCTTTTTTACTTTAGCTATGAGGCTAACACTGCTAAAAAGCACTTTAAAATATCTTTGAAACAAATATCAGCCCACACAACCTACATGTGGTTTAGGAAGCAGAATGTCTTACAGTAAGCAATAAAAATCAACAGCTTCTCTGTTTAGCTTCAGGTGTATGCAGGCATAAAGAAACAAAATTACCCTTGCTTCTATTTTAAAACATATTTGCAGTTTGTTAATTTAACATTAACATTTATTCTTATAAAATAATAATAATTTTGGATATTTTTTTCTTTTCCCATTTGTATAGTTAACTGTAAGTCCTAAACCTTATAGACCATTCTGCTGACTTGAATAACTGGATTTGATTTCACAGGGTTGAGAGTGATTTTAGGATGACTGTTGACTCCTTGACTAAAATCATCAGCTAGTTAACGAACCCTTTATTAGATTAAAATATGTCTATTAAAGCAGGATTTATGATGCAGTTTGTCAATCACATTTTTGCACAGCATCACTTTTCCAGATTCCAGGCATTAGACCACCGGAAAACCCAGAGGTATTAGTGTGTGATACACTTCTAATAGCAACACACAACTATCACCCTGTCACTACTGTGTCGAGAATCCAAATAGTATCCAATCATAATTCTGTGGTCAGAAACTGATCAATGAAGAACTGGTTAGACACTGACTGATGAACCGAGCATGACCACAGCATTTCAGTCTGTAACAGTGTATCTACGGCGCCTATACAAACATTCATCTCTTGGATGTTTTGTCCATCTATTACTTTTATGAATCGTCAGTACTGTTAAATACCTTGACAAAAAACTAACCACTCAACTCAAATTATTGAAAAGTATATGTCAGGGTGGGTCAAGAATGATTTCCACATCCCTGAACACCCCTTTTGAGATCATGAATTCATCATTATCCAACGTCAGCTGGAAGAAGGTTTGTTGGTCTGATGATCAGACTTAGACACCAGTCACTGCACATCACCACAAACACCATCCCCACTGTAAAGCATGGGGATGCTTCTCAGCATCAGCCCCTGGAAAACTTGTAAAAGTAGAGGGTAAGATCCTGGAGGATAATCTGATTCAGCAGCGAGAGAACTACTTAATGGGAAAAAATTTATTTTCCTTGATCCAAAGCATAGAGAGAAAACTACACCGTATTGGTTTAAAGACAACAAGGTGAATGTTTTGGAGTGGCCGAGTCAAGGCTCAGACCACTGAGAATTTTTGGTTGGATCCCTGGGCATCCTGACAGATTTTGAGCAGAGATTGAGACATATACACACAGACTCTGTGCTGTGATTGCAGACAAAGTTGCATCTACTAAATTATTTTTACTTCTATAATAATATGGTTTATTTTTTTTTGTATTAAACAAAATCCAAATTATTTGGACAATGGCTCCATTTATTCATTCATTCATTATCTGTAAGCGCTTATCCAGTTCAGGGTCGCGGTGGGTCCAGAGCCTACCTGGAATCACTGGGTGCAAGGCGGGAACACACACCGGAGGGGGTGCCAGTCCTTCACAGGGCAACACAGACACACACACTCACACCTACAGACACTTTTGAGTCGCCAATCCACCTACCAACGTGTGTTTTTGGACTGTGGGAGGAAACCGGAGCACCCGGAGGAAACCCACGCGGACACGGGGAGAACACACCAACTCCTCACAGACAGTCACCCGGAGCGGGAATCAAACCCACAACCTCCAGGTCCCTGGAGCTGTGTGACTGCAACACTACCTGCTGCGCCATCGTGCCGCCCTGGCTCCATTTACAATGACAAAACTTCCAAAAGGCTTTATTTATTTTATTTTATTTTATTAACAGGTACTCTACTGCTCCTATAAGATACACTTAATCTCTGTAGACACCTGTCCACTTATTGAATCCTTCTGAAGGGTATTGTGGGTATTAACAGGGTTTGTCACCTTTTGTTGCATTGGAGAATTTGTTGGCATTCCACCTCAAAAATATAATTGGGGTCAGCCACTGTATTTAGATGTTTAGTTCTGGATCATGAACATCATTTTAAAGGGTAGCTGGAGCTCTGTCAATCTAGAGAATATATTCCACTGCTTCCATTGGCCAGCTGCTGTGACTTTGTTACTGTAGCAAACTGATTTGAATACAGCTTTAAATGGCAAGTTCCACAGATGGTCACTTGGATTTTGTTAGTTATTTTAAAATACTGCCCAAGCGAACGTGTTTATGACAGAAGATGATCAGAATATGATTAGTAAGCAAGACTCACTGCTGACATCAGTGGTATCTGTACCTTTGGCAAACTACAGAAGACTGGGAGACAAATGGATAAATGAATGTGTAGAATAACTACACAAAGTGTTGTTAATCATGGCTGTTATTTAAAATGTTGACAGCCCTTATTTTTTACCCACATAGACCATATGTTCAATCAGTGGAGGCAGAGACACAGGTTCTTTCATTACTGTATGTGATTTATTCAGGTTTTTCCAAACTCAGATACGGGTCAGTTTCAAACAAGGACAAATGGCAATAAGAAAGTCAGAGTGGAGGGGAAAGAAAAAAAAATCATAATTGAACTTAAAGCCTGCAGCCTGTTCTCCCTGTAAACACACTGATAGACCTCACTCTTCTCAGGACTCATTAACACTCAGAGATGCACCGAGCTCAATGCTGCATCTCAAAGGTGCTGCACTGAGGGAATTAAAGACCAAGACAAGCCACATAGTCTCTCTCTCTCTCTCTCTCTGACAAACACACACACACACACACGCACACACACACTGCAAATTATGGCCATTAAAAATGCATGAGACAGAGCTCAAAGTGCTCCAGGTGTTATAAAGCGCAGTGCAGTGGCAGGGATTGCTACTTGGCACGTGCCCCAGAATGGCACCACTCCCATGCCCATCGGTAGCACTTTAATCATCTCTACTGGATTCAGCTATGAAAGCAGGGCCTATGCCCATAGCCTTGTGGCTCTCTCCCGCACTTACACCACCCTTAAAGCCAACTACTGGCCTTAAGGGAGGGTGGGGGAAAAAAAAAAAAAAACACACGTGTGTGTGTATATATATATATACACACACACACACACACACACGTCAAATTTTGGTGCCATTGTCTTAATAGCAAGTCCCATAAACATTTACGTGCTGAGTGGGAATTTACACCCAGCTTTCGCGCCTGACGCATTCCTTTTGACACGTTTATTGGCAATGCATTTAGCAGAATCTTTCATTCTTCTGTTATTCTGTATTTATTCATTTATTTATTTATTTGTTTTGGCTCCTTGTCCTCCTTGTCCTACACCTTAACTGCACTGTAAATTGTATTATTATTATTATTGTTATGTTTATATTTGTACATATTGAATATATATATATATATTCCTCTCTTTAGGAATTATTGCAGTGTACTTTTTGCTAAATATCAAAAAACAATTGAAGATCAGGTTATTTTTAAATGGACATAGGCTGGTGGGGGGGTGCTTAAGTGGCACAGAAATACAACTATTTTTGTTTTATTGAAATGCCTCTTCAAATATTAATGAGTGAGGAAGGAAATATTTGGACTGATCCCTCAGCCTCAGTGACTAATTTATAGTTATTGTTTATTTATTTATATATTTAAAGTTCAGATCCCAAATGAGTTCTACAAGATTAAACAGGTAAACAAGCAAATATAATAGCTTTGATAATATTTGAGTTATATATATAATTTTTTAATTTTATTATTATCCCCCCCCCCCAGAGCCTGTACATGTGTACTGACATCTACACCTGCCTCTCTCTGTGTGTGTGTGTGTGTGTGTGTGTGCACATGTTCAGATATTCAATAGACCGGAGCACAGACCAGGAACAGATTTTCAACATTGATGCTGTGACTGGTGCGATCACCCTGGGGAAGATATTGGACAGAGAGACGGCGGGTTGGCACAACATCACAGTGACAGCCGTGGAAGCAGGTACGTCCTCCACTCCTTCAAAGGCCAACAGACGGCTTCTGGCCTAAAGCCTGTCACTTCACTTTGAATAAATGGAAGGCAAAGCATATGCCCTTTCACAGCAAGGCTCTCTGGCGGTTTCTCTTCTGTTTCTGATTCTCAGCTACAATTCAAAATGAGTAGTTTTTCTCCGAAGGCATAATTCATTGAATGCACGTCCGTGTTTAAAGCAGAGGTTAATCTGTGGCTGGGATCTCATAGCCAATGACAAAGGGACTCAAGTGCATTTACAGATTTTTCTGGTTGATCCTGGCTTATACTTTATTTTTCTATAGCAAACAAAGGAAAACATCAGTGTCACTGTTGTAAGAGGCTCTGATAAGAACCTGATTTTTTATATTTTTATATATTGCTTATAAACAACACTGTGGACACAACACTAACAGCTACGCACACTGATCAACAGTATCAATCTTAACATTATTATCACCTCCTTATTTCTGCATTCTCTGTCCATTCTCCCATACCTGCTCTGTTTTTCCAGTGTAGAAACAAGGAGTTTATATTGTCATGGTTGACTGGTGTATGTATACAGCCATATGCAAATATTTGGGCAACACTCAGTTTAATTAAATATATTGTTGATTAAGTGTAAGCTAGGACACATCCTCAATAGGGAACACACCATTTCCCAGTTCCAAGCACACTTACTGTTTCTTTGATACTTTTATTTCAGAAACTATAAAACAAACTCTGTGCAAAAGTTACATTACATTGTGTGTGTCTTATATTTTCCAATATGTTAGATGGAAATAAATAGAGGTTGTGCAGGAAGTGCCTATATGTTTGCACCCTGTAAACAATTAATTCATGATAATGCATGGTGTGTGTATGAAAGTGTACTGTATATTTATCATATCAATAACTCAATTTTCTATTTTCTAAATTAATTTAATTACTTTAATTGCTTAAATATAACTGATATAGTGTTCTTTAATATTTCCTTATCTCTGTCTCTCAGAGCTGTGGTTATTTAAAGGCCTAATATAGTGTGTGTTATTGGACAGTCGTTTTAAACCATTTCTAACCTACAAATAGATTACCAGCAATTAATAAAGACAGAGTAGTAACAGGTTCTGGTCAGTGTGGTGGTCATTTGGGAGCATGGAAGCTGCAAAAGGACTAGTGTGTGTCTCTTTTTTGTAGGATGTTCTGCATTCTGTTTTCTCTGGCACATTTTAATGTTAATTGGCTATTTTCGGGGTGAGAGGGAGCGACAGTGATTTGTGCTCTCTCAGTCAGAGACACAGGGCTGTCTGCAAGAGATAAAGCCCTTTTTTCATCTGCTGCTTCTCACACGCACAAAAATACCAACTAACGAAGTCGGTGGTGGACTTTATAACAATTCCCTCCAAATATCTCTAGCTATCATTCTCAGCTTGCATCAGAATTTACTGTGTTAAAGTCAGCGGGCATAGAGGCAGCAAAGTCCTTTTCAAAAACTCTTCCCCTCTCTATCTCTCTCTCTCTCTCTGGGCTATTTAATGGAATTTGGCACTCCACTCATGAACATAATTAAGGCTCTTCAAAAAAAAGTCACACTTGCAAATCAGTGTAGGGACAAAGGATGATAAACTAATGCAGAGTGTAGGATATAATAACTAGATCACACTCTGTGATATTTGCTCATGGTTTTATTGGATTGGATAATGCTATTTATGTACTAAAATGGGAAAGATGTGGCTTTTTCAGACACACACACACACTTGTGTGTAAAAGGTGCTGCAAGGTACACATGCTTTTAAAATAAGAAGTGGTAATAGTTTCTCAATTAAAAGCGTAAAGTGAATAAACAAGAGATGTTGGCATGGTGATGCAACAGGTAGTGAACATAGGTAGCTCCCAGGTCTTCCAGAGTCAAGCCCTGCTCAAGATCAGTCTTTGAGGAGTGTAGTACATAGTACTGTATATAAAGTAGTGTACACTATATAAACCTACAGGAAACACAGAAAAATAGCTACATGCATATTAGTTTAATATAAAGCCTGGAGTAATACTTTAAAATATCAGACAGATGTTTACAACAACAGATGCAGAATCATTTGGTTCTAAGACCTACCTTATATCTATTTAATGCTTGAATAAGTTTTGGTGCAGAATGCTTTGATTGAATTTATGCTCAAGAAGTATATAGATTCGCCAATCTAAATGTCCACTTCAAGCATCAGCTTTGTTTATTTTAAAATATAGAAATATTCTATTACACCATCTAATACCACCCAAAGTAGAGATACAAATAATCTTTCTGAATTCAGTTAACTTGTGAATTACTGTGTGTTAAGAAGTACTGAATGGTCTCTGTGGTTCAAAGTTCATTCAAATTGTAGCTCAGAACAGAACCTATGCTGCAGTTATAAAACGTAGAATCAAAAGGGCTGAGTATTGGTATTAAATACATTAGTGCTATTTAGAGACTTAACACACAACTGAATAATAGGGAGTGACTTAAACAGTGCTGATTTTTGAAATAGCTGGCAATCTTGTCAGTATCTGTGAGCCAGGAATCATGTTTGTTCAAAACTCTAGTCAAAATAACACCATTTGAATAATACCAGTGCTGTTCAATCAGTGCAGTTCATAGTCAGTAAATACATCACCACCTTGATATGCATGTTTAAATGCATGTATGAGTTTTGCTTCAAAACAACATTTTAATAGCATAAAACTGGTTTTTATTTATACTGTGAATTAAAACCCAAAGGTGATGCATTTTAACATCTGAGGTCCACAGCAAAGTTATCTCTGTTCTCCCCCAACACACACACAAACACACACCCATCCCCCAGGCTCCTTACATGTTGCAGACGAATGTGGGTTAAGCATCAGAAAAGCCCAGCTTTGGGCAGCTCTGACAAACCTCTGCTGTATCCTATCTATCAGTGAGGGAGAGTGACATATAATTTCTGGGGCTCTGATAGTGTGTTAGATATCAAATTGCAGGCAGTTATTTTTTTTTTTAAAGACAGGTAAATGGAGGGGAAAAGCAACATTTCCCACCCTTAGGGGAAGAAGATACCACACTAGGCTGTTACGTCTTTATCTAAGAGGAAAGGACGTTTGATGTAGAAAACGAGAGACTGGGGTTGGGGGGGGGGGGGGGGGTGTAAGGTACTTTTCAAATACATTCAAGCACAGCTCTCCATTTCTCAGATTCACACTCAGTCACCTTCCAAAAAGAATGGAAATATTCCTCCCAGTTAAAATAAAGCCTCAGGAGGCTGCGTGTTGTAGTGATTTAAACACAGGTAAAGGGGGTTCTGTACCGTAAACTGTGCTAAATCACTGTACCACACAGCCTCAGGTGGCTTACTGCTTGAGGCAGGTGTAAAATAAAACACTGAGAAAATAGAAGTTTAAAGTTAATTTAACTTCAAGCACAAAGAAAGATTTCAATTTTTTTTCAGTGACCAACTTGATTGTGTTTTGTAGATATAATTGATTAAAAATAGAATTTTAGTTTTCCACTTTCAGCTTGAATTGAAGACTTGTTTTAAATTGTCTTAGTTTTTCTGGAAGAGGTTTCAAAGTGGGCATTTCTAAAGTTACACAATGACTGGTACAACAGGAGACATTTTGTCTTCCTATTTTTTGTTTGTTGCATTCCCCATAGTGCCCCAAATTTACTGAGGTTACTGAGGTAAAATAGGTTTATGTAATAATGACAGTAAACAGTTAATTCTGCTGAGAAAAGCAGTGGGTTTACAGTAGGCTTTGTTACCAAGCAACAGAATACTCAAAGATCAGTTTTTAAAGACAGTTGTTTTGAAATCTCTGGTAGTGTCCATCACTGTTTGAAGATGCATGTGCATTATATGAAAAAAAAATGTTTGTGAATACCTGAAATGAAGTGTATTAAAACAGTTATAGATTTTACTCTTCTACAAAGTCTTTATGAAGGATGCAGTGGTTAAAGCAGCAGCACCAGTCACAAAAGCGGGAAGGAAGTTGAAACCCACGAATGGCAGTGCAGGTAACCAGGAGCTCATTAGAGCTAACTGATGTGATTGGTCAAGTGCAATGCAGAATAGTGGGCCTTGGGTCAGGTGATTCGTGGAAAGCATTTAGTAAGGCCACAGAGAGAGGGCAAATGATGACTAGATTGATTTGTGATCAGAAAGAGGAGGCACAGTACGCAACTGCAGAGTCACGGGCAAAACAAGGCCAGTGGCTTCACTGGGAGAATCTATAGAAGCGAAAGATCACTTCGCAAGAATTATGGGCGATGGAGGCAAGTCATATTAACTTTTTCCTTGGAGCAACTTATGCTGTCCTTCCAACGGCACAAAATCTTGGACAGTGGGTAGGTGAAGAACCTAGATGTAGATTATGTACAGCAGTTGGCACGCTGAAGCATATTCTGTCAGCTTGTAGTTTGTAGCAGGGGCGGTCTACATGGAGACATAATCAGGTGCTAAGAGTTTTAGCATGTTTGTCGTACAGCAAATGCTTAGAGGTAAATGCACTGAAGAATGGTTGTAGTTATAAATTATTTGGTTTGTGTGGGAGGGGAGACGTATTCGAGAGCGTGCACAGACTCTAAATATTGGTAGATGGGGTGAAGCACAAGATCGGAAATTGCTAGTGGACGTAGGTTAAAAAACTGCAGGTCCCAGAGTGCATTGCATTAACTACACTGAGGCCAGATACGGCACTGTACTCTGAAAGTAAACAGTTTATTTCATAGAGTTAATGGTTCCATTTGAGAATGCAGTAGTAGACGAAGCATTCAAAAGGAAGAAGTTGAAGTACACGGACTTGTCAGCTGAGGTAAGGGAACACAGGTGGTAGGCACATGTTAGACAGGTAGGTGATTAGGGGTTAGAGATTAGGGGGGTTAGATAGTTGTTAGGGGATTTGTAGCCAAGTCTGCCTCATCCCTGCTTGTGCAGTTCGGCATAAGGGGCTGGAAACCTGTGAAGGAGTTATCAGAAGCAGCTGATAGGTCTAGTCAGTGGTTGTGGATAAGGAGAACACAGACTGGTTGGGGAAATGCACTGTAGAGGTGCTGTTGTGGTGGTGGGTGATGTAGCACATAAAGATCCCATGGAACTGGTGGCACTGAGCATACATTAACTGTGACAGTGGGCTAGGTACAGCCTTTGTCACCAGGGAGGCCAGTGTGGAATTCCGGTTTTTGATGGTAAAGCGTAAGGTAGGACTGTAAAGCTGGCTTGGAGGGTGGTGGCTCTGGGATGCCAGACTTCACTGTTGAGCCTTCTGGAGGAGTTGTGAGCTTAATTCAGCAAAACACAGACAAGACAGGTGCCTACATAATCATCCCTGTGAAGAGCTAGTGATGCAGTGGGTGGTTTGCATACTCATGTGATGGGCTCAATGAGTAACCGTAGATGTTAAGGGTAGCTGGTTGCTGATCAGATAACAAATGGCCACAGTAAACTTAGGGTGTAGCTGTAGGATTGGAACAATAGAAATTGTGTGGCTGCCGGTAGGAAGAGAGTGGGGTGGGCCGTATGTGAACTTCTAATGGCATAGTATATTTTACATATTGTGTATGATTATAATTATAATCGATTTGGGAATTTTCTATGAGAATCTAATGTCACCTTGTCATTAGGGCTATACTGCGGTCTAGTACATATGTTGGATAAGTTTGGGATCACAAAACCAGCTCCAGCTTATCCAGCATCATTAGGTGATGCATTACTATCCAATGCTGGGTGGCTTTATACCTCTCTTGCCCAGGCTTGGCATTGGCTGGGTGACCTTTGGCTCATGTAGATAAAAACTGTACATGCACAATTACTCTCGTCTGTACAGAAAAGCCTTATATTAGCTGAGTTTGCCCATAGGAAAGTGTGCCCATAATGTTTGGACATAGAGTAATTTCAATGGTTTACAGCTTAAGATATGACTCAGCCAATCAGATTTCAGAACCAGAGCTATCTGTTTTATAATGAGGGTTTGCTTATTGCATACAGCATCCTTTTTGTCTTTTGTTTTTAATGAGAATCCAGCAAATGGAGTCAGCGGCTCCAGCGAACAATATTTAAGAATCCATCCCGGTAAAGGTTTTAAGAGAGTAATCAAATTATGCAGAGGAGGCAATGAGTTTGTTTCCCGGCATGAGGCCAAAGCTAAGTGTGTGTTGGGAGGTGGCAGTGGGTTTAATTAAGCCGGGGCTGTGTCTTTAGAAGGAAAAACCCTGTAGTTCAGAAGCAGAATGATTCACACGGTAGATCTGCAGCCATGGCATTAACACACAGAGCATCAGTGTCCAACAAAACCAGATCTGACACCCAGTATTCAACACAACAGCAGCACGCCTTCCAAGCAGCCACTATAATGAAATCTGCTATCCATCCCTTGGAACGTTCACCCAGGCGTTTACAATGTTAAAGTGATCTGACGTGACGACCACGCCGAGTCTTGTCCTCAGAAATACCAAATTATCGCAATAATAATTTGCACTGGTCTTTGTGACATTTGTGTGACATTTCAGTGTTTGTAGCTCCGGGACTGCAGAAGCTGCAGAAGGCGATGTTTCTCAGCTGTTTGGTCTAATGTTTATGGCACAAATCTGCACTCAAATTCAGATAACCTCATTTACCACTGACACATTGTCCGTCCATAATATGCCCTCAGTGGACACTTGGACATACGCCTCTTTGAAGGTAATATGTTGTGTTCTTTAATGAGATGAGAACTTGTATGGAATATAAACTACAGAAATCCCTCTAGGACAACAGAAACTGTACCCTCAATTTACCCATGTCTCACATAATTCCACCTGGAATCTGCATTTACCTTCGTGGACTTTGTAGAATAATAAACAAATAAATAAACTTATAAAGAGTAAAGGACATCCACAGTTCTGCAGAGCTAGTGTCCTGCACAGTGTGGTGGCTTTCTTATATGAACACACCTGATTCAGGTCATCTATTTATTACCACATTTATGGGGTTATAAATACCACCCCAACACACACACACACATGCACACACTTCTTCGCTCAATGAAATTAAATTGTTCTTTTTTTTTTCTTTCAAATTGTGATTTTTAACTATTTTTTTTTTAGTAATCATAATAATTATTTTTTTAGTAATCATGTAGTGTAATGGTCTACAATACATTAAAATCCTTAACATTAAAGAGTGGAAAAGGGGTGAATTCAGATGATTTAATACCATCCAGGTCAGAAGAAATGTCAGATGATAGTGTCCCAAGACCTTTGGGTGATTAGTGTAATTGTCATTTACTGTTGTTGTTGACACTAATGTAATGAAGTTCTCTTTCACTGAAATGTTCTTTTATGAAAAATGGTCTTTTATTCACATTGCTGAAGACCCCTTTTTTGTGTGTAATTTCAAGTTAAGTACATGGGTGGAGCAAGTGCTTTGATGTCATTTAAGGCATATCATATCATACCATAATGAATATTTACTGTGGTGTATTTTTATTAAGGATTTATTGCTCTGTCCATCTTCAAGCTGTTTCGTCTTGTGATAAAACCCTTCAAGCATTGAATCAAGTCATTTTATTGGCATTTCCTGGGGGCCCAAATGACCTTTCTGATGGAGGCACATTATTACCCTGCCATCCTTGAAGCTCTTGTAAGGCCGTTCCTCATACAGCAGCATTTCTCTGCGACTCACAGGGCTAGCTCAGTTAATTTTGAAGAAATCTGAAGTAAAGGCATTATTTCCAGTATATTTTCTGGTTGATAAGATGTTGCCTTCCAACATCTGGTGAGGCTGCAGCAGATGTGTGCCATCTCTGTAAGCTGCTGAAATCCCTTTTCCTTAATATCCCGAGCACACATGGGTAGTTAAGTTTAGCCCAAAGGTTATACTAAACAGAATGTAGGCCTCCTGATCTGGAATCAGTTTTCCAACCAGTCGTCCAAACAAATCCTGGATCTGTACTTCTGACACTCAGCATATTGTTTCAGGTGTACTACAGCAATAATGTATCACCTGTCAGTGCTTCCATAGATTTTCCTCTGTTAATGAGTGTAGCAGAAATTAAGCTGTTAACAGACATCGAATGGATTGACGTAGACGTGTTAATTAAATATAAGCCTTCAAATGTGTTTAATTATATTTGCATATGGTTCACTTCTACTTATTATCATATGCTTCTGCTCTCAAAATGTGATATGCTCAAATATCCATAAAGAGTATTAAGTCAGACTAATGATGAAGATTACCATAGCTAATCACAAATACCAATACTATGCCATGATGTCGGGTTCTTAAACAATTCTGATGTAATGAAATTGTGGTAGACAAACCTAATTGAAAATCAATCATTTGCCATTTAAGAGAACATGCAGTCACTTGTTGATTTTCCTCATTTAAACTAATAACAAACAGATTTCCCCTCCCTCTGCTCATCCCCCTCATTGGCCATAAAAATATCTCAGAGAAAATAGTCTGCTCCTGTTTTAATATCTTAACAAGAACATGATTAGAATCATTTTGTAGCCCACTATTAAGCCTATTCATGTATATTTATATCATTAAGGAAACCCCAACAGTGCACTCTAATCATTAAAGTTGCATGCCGTGTACTGTAGCCAAGCCTGATCATGATCCAGGCTTGTTAATTCCTGATTTCCCCTTAAACATGTAGAAGAATTAGCTTTCTAATGAGGACAAAGTTTCATGCTGAAGATCCGAACAGAGATGGTGCTTATGGTTAATGTCTGATATTCTAGAATTTGGAAAAAAAAAAAAAAAAGCCCTATCTCTCATTCTTTTACATTTAATCTAAACGAAAGGGAGTTGTACTTGTTATTTATTTTATGGATGGAAAATCTTTATTTTAATATTATAATACATGTTCTAACAGAGAAAATGTTTCTTAGCTGCAGTGTGTTCTATAAACTGTGAACTAATTACTGGCTGTATGATATATCACAATAAAATAGTGCTGTGCAAAAGTCAGAGCCCATCATTCAATATCAGTATGTATATCACAATATAAAATGTTTCTATAACAATTATATGATTTTCATAAATATTTCAATATATATCATTTACAGCATGTGTCAGGGCATTACCATCAGTAAATTGCACTACATTTTAAAGTTAGTTTAAAAATATTAATACTAACAAAGCCAAGAGGTTGTAGTTTGATGGTGATTTCATGTTGCTTTCAGTTTTTGGCAGGTTTTTCTGTGGCTTCTTTTATTGTTCATGTCGATATCAGAATTATATCATATTGACTGAAATTAAGAAATATATTGTGATATAAATTTTGGCCATATCGTCCAGCTCTAAAACAAGTCACTTTTTCAATTGTACAATCCTTGCATCCTATATTTCAAGGACATTTACAGGGCTTTTTTTTCTCCAAAGCCTCCAAAATGCAGTTTTCGAAGTTGGTTGCATTTTCTTCTTCTTATAATCCATGTAATGCCAAATACATTCCGTGAGGTGGAGGTCTTGCTCTGAAGCAGCTACTCCATACTTCTGAGAGCACCCACAGATTTTTGATCTGCATGCATTTTCTGTTCAATTTCGTTTTCTCAGTAATCCTTAATACTTTCTGACTGTGTCAGATGTGATGCTCTACCATGTCTGCCTTTACTTTTTCTGTATTTTATTTTAATTATAATGAATTATTACAGTTTATAATAATTCTTGTTGCTGTTCTTATGATTGTTTATTTGTCATTGTCACTGATTATTATATTATTAAAAATAATAATACAAAAATACAAAATCAACTAGAAGTCATCCATGTATTTAACATCTGTTTAGTAATGTGGTATAGTAAAAAAAAAAGCAATTAAAGTAAATGACATTGGTTTCTGACATTTACAGATTACTGTAAATATACAGCCTTCATACGAAGCAGTACATTGTATGTAAATTAGAAAAAAGGCAGCATTGAAATCGATTGTTCATAATCCTGCTTCTGTACGCTCTTTCTTTCTCTCTGCCTTGCTTTTCCTCCAGATAACCAGTCCATGGCTTCCCAGACTGCAGTCAGCATCCGGATTCTGGACGTGAATGACAACCCGCCTGAGCTGGCCACCCCTTATGAAACTAAAATCTGTGAGGATGCAAAACCTGGCCAGGTGAGATAAAGCCTGTATGCTTATTTATTTATATTTTACCTTTTCATGTTTTTTGAAAGCCACTGATGATCATGAATGCTGCTTGACGGCATAGGCAGATACTGACATGTCTGCATTTGAAAGCAGAAACTAAGATGTCATTTCCTTCAGAAACAGTAAATCATGTGTGTTTCGCCCATTGTTGTCAATTTCATACCATTCCACGGATAATATCTTGGCATGTCTGATTGGGCGTCATTGACATACTTGCTACTATAGGCCTCCTACATTGATAAAGCTGTCAGCTTTGAAGGGAGAAATGCCCATCTGTGGAAATCGCAAGCAATTTGATGAGAAAAGCCCAAACACATCATGCAACAACACTCAGGCAGCTGGGACCATGCTGATGTTTATGCTTTGCAGAGTCTTCTGAAGAATTTCAGATGTTCTGACATATCGACTACAATGAAGAAGTGGTCAGATGCTAATTGCATTGTAGAATCACCTCAGGTATCGCGCACACATCCCTCAGTTTAATGGAAACCTGTGACACACAACCAGGTTTCTCTCCCCATGAACCACCTGATCTGATATGGCGGGGCTAATGTAGTTTGATGTGACTCCCACATCCATCCTCCCATGGTTTGGGGTAGGTCTGAGACCTAAACATTTTAAAGAGGGACTCTGCGTCTGTGTGTCTGACCCTATGGGCCTTCCATACTCAGAAAACAGAAAAACAGAATCAAACCTCAGCAATCGGTTTGTGTCAGTTTTAGTACAAAGCCAATCCCTTTTTCTTTTTTGTCAGAATTGTTTCATTATTGCCTTGCTCCTACTTTGGACCTTTTTCAATTGGAAAGAATGATCTGTCTGACACTTTGTTCCAAAGGCAATTTATAAACTGTTTTTAGAAGAACGGCAAACTCTGAAAGAGGTACAAGTGCTGAAAGCTGCTCTTGGATATTTCTCAACAAAAGATACGTCACGTCTTCTGTTTCTACTTTTAGTAAATGAAAGGAAAAAAATCCCACCCCACCGAGGACACAAAAGATCGAAAATCTCATTACAAAGCATTTTTAGTTTTCAGCAATTTCTTTATAGACATTAATATTCCACAGGAAAAAAAATTAATACAAGATACATATTTCATTTAAGACCATGAATTAAAATCAGGTAGAATAAAGCAGACTCAGGAGTAATATCTGCTGCCGAGATATAAGCTGAAAGGTGTCCTCAATCGCTCTACAAACTTTTAAATGAGGCCAATGAAATCGAATCTCTTAAAAGTACATCTAAAGTGATTATCTTCACAGGGCTAATTTTAAAAGTTTTAGATGTGATAAATTGAAGATATATATATATTTTTAAAGTTGATTCATCTTCTCCTTGGCAAGGCTACAAATTCTCAAGGTTACTACAGGGTGATGTTTCAGCATCAGCAGTCTTCGGTATTTTTCATTCCGGGAGGTCAAAGCTCTTATGTGATTCGTACAATTACCTCCTCTTTTCACACGCGCCCCATCATTAGGGTGTGATATCTCTCATTCTCTGTCAACAGCTTTAGGCACAGTGGGATCCAATTACGGTGTGTAGAGCAGGGGCATGATTAAGAAAATAAAAGGATTACTTTAAAACAAGGCCTCCACGCTGGAAGCTACATTTATATGTGTAATGATGCCTAGGCCTCCCTCCCATCCACAGACAATTAGCTAAGCGCTAAGTGCTAACTACCTCATGCTCCTTTTTTGCACTCGCTCATCTTGCAAGAATATTACTCCTCCCTGCCCAGTATCAGCACATTAACCTTCAGCTGATTATCGCACTGAGCAGAGTTATAAAGCTGAAATATTCATTGGCTTTATATTCCAGGTGGGATACACTGTTCTGTCAGAGCTGAAGCTACAGAAGTTCATACAGTAAACTCGTATAAAAAAAAAAGCTCGATACTACCAGAACTTTATTAATATCAGCAGATATATGCTGCAGGTATTGTACAGATAATGTTCAACTGAAATTTTAAAAAATGTAATGATATTTACTGGGTTCTGCTAGCTGAAAATGGAAGGAACTTAATGTTACTCTCTTAAGATATCTGCATTTTCTTAATTTTACTGCAACTATTCCTCTACAGAGATAAATCTTACATTTCTCTGTAATATTAATCCAGATGGATCTAGTCCCATTTACTACAGCAGTTAAGTACACGAGAAATATCAGATATTGGTAGACGTTGCTATATTGGTGCTTATATAATACAGGGGAACAGTAAAGGTAAGTAGGTGGTAAACCTTATTTTGCATATTCATTTGTAGCATTTGGCAGACACACTTGTCCTCTTACAGTTTAAATCATGTTACAGAGGTAGGTGTTAATGCAGTGTTAGGAAATTTGCCCAAAGGCTCTACCCAGGTATACATTACCAACTTTCATTAGTGCCTCACTTTTTTTGTATTTTCAAAAAGTTTTTCGTGATTTTGTTATGGAAGTGGCCCACATTTTAGCTTTCAACATACTTTAAATCCTGTGTTATTATTTCTGAGCAATATGGCTTTCCAGATTTTTAGAGAAGAGGAATGCTGCAGACAGGAGACCAAAATGGGATGAGTCCTTGGAGAGGAACCTGTCAATCATTTTTTTGCATTGGCCTATCGATTGATTGCATTGGTTTAGAACGAGCTCTCTATCATTTTTTTTTTGCGTCAGCCAAACTGCTCAGACCTTAAGTTCAGCTTCCAATATTTTCACAAGTTCGTTAAAGTAGGAGGTCAGTTACAACACATTTGTACCAACAAGGTTGAGTGAGGAGAACTCCACTCCTTAAATCTTAATTTACATCTGGAGATTGTTAATTACATGGACTTCAATGAGCCAGACGATAACCTGATGTGGGACACAGCAATACTGCCATATTTACTCTTTATTATATAACCTAAGGAAGACATAATGCCACACTCAAATAGCCAACACAACATTAACCACTAAAAGAACCCCTAAACAGTCAGTGTGGAGCCACTAAGGAGCTCCGCCGTGAGCCCCAGCCCCTGAAGAGACAAATACTTGATATCTGAACCCAATGAAATTAAACCCAACTCCCCACAGATGAATATGAATAGAATTGTTCTGATTTTCTGTTTACTACATGGAAACAACAAGGATTTTCAGTTAGACTCAAAAACCTATTTGTCCTTACAGCACTATTATTTGCTGAACACAAGTCAGTTGTGTTAAATGTGATTCAACCCCCCTTGCTTGGTCTACAGAACATAGAAGACAACAAAAACATCATTTTCCGGGATGAGTTTTTGAGGCGCTGGTAGAAAAAAAAACAGCCTATGCTCTATTGTTATGTACTCGTTTATTTATTTATTTCCACTCCCCAGGGTGTCTGCTGACAATAGAGGGGCTAAATGAAGAGTGCTGTTGTGGGGTCAAGCGTGTTAACACACATACACAGTCTAGGACCTGTTGTTATGGTCATAGTGCGTTTTTTTTGCACTTGTGCTCTGAGTTGTTTATCGCTGGAGCTTGACTAGAAGTACATACGGACTTTCTAGATACAGTTGACTGTTTCACCACCCCCTGAACTTGTGCACTGGATACTACATATTGAATTCCATTACTGTTAGGAAACCTAATCATTTCCAAAAGCACTGGAGCTTGATGTTCTGAGAAACTATTTCTAGGCAGAACTAAAATTTAATTCCTTTAAATACATACAATTTGTGAAAAAAATCCCCTCAAAAATACTTTAAAATGTAGAAAAGTGGACTCCCAATAACGATGCAATGACTTGGTATATCACCATCATATAAACAGTGCTTAAATATTTCATTTTTGAGAGAAAGAAAAAAAACCTTGCTCAAGCGCCACACTTGCTTCAGATGTGAAAGTCCACAGGTGTTTCTGTCCAAGCAGCTGAACCTCTGAGGTGTGGAATAATATCCCTGCAGATTTTTTTTAATAAAGTCTCCTGAAAAGAATGGAAGCTGAAGCTGTGGTTGGACTGAGTAAATACTGCAAATATCTTCCCTTTAAAATACATTATTAAACTATGTATAATGACAGTTTTGGTTTAAAAATAATAATAATAATAATAATAAAAAGCACAATGTGGTTTCTGACTTTTGCACAGTGCTCTACATCCTTTTGTGTGCTCGGTGTTGGTGGATTAGTTATTTGCTCAGGTCTTGTGAGTGGGCTTGTTGTGGTTAATTTAGGAGGGCTGTTTTTTGTATTCTTTCTGTTTACTGAAAGCTTCTGCAGCAGTGTGTTGGTGAATGTACTGTGTTTGTGTCATGTCTGAAAGACAGGGGCATAGGGGAAACACAGATCTGAGCAAACACACTGATCCTCAGCTCATTATGTTCAGGAAGAAGAGTGCGCGTTTGATGTTTACATCATGAGATCGGCACGGTCTGTGTAATTTCACACCATCCTGAATATCATGTTTGTCAAACAATGTAAAATTCAATTTGTAATAAGTTGGTTTTTATTCTTTTCTCTCTCTCTCTCTCTCTCTCTCTCTCTCTTTTAATCCAAAATAATACGTCATCAGAGCAGTGTAGGGTGAACCCAGGACACTTTAATTTAATCCCTTTCAGGAATATTACATTACTGCATAAATGACCAACATAGAAGTAAAGAGAGAGGCTAATTTAACTAGTCCTCGAGACACTTGCTAAATCAGATTTGTTTGCATTTACAGGACTTTTTATAAAAAGAAAAAATTATATATGGAGCACCTACCAACCCACTAGCTGTGAAATAATATAAAATCTAATATCCCAGTCTGATAACACAGTATGAAATTAGTCTCTGATTTTGTTCCATCTCTTACATAGAAACCACACACTTCAGGTTTGTCCCACCTCCTCATCTGAGTCTCTCCAATTACACAGATAGACCATGTTTATGTGAGAGCACAAAGAGAAGGTTTACCAGAGCCTTAAAACAAATAGAAAATGAACATGGATAAATTTGGAGAAATCAAGTACTGAGAAGAAAACGACAAACAAAAAAGTCCTTCTGCTCCACATTCCTTTAGGAGCAAACAGAGGCTCATTCCCAACAAACAGTGAAATGGGGGTCTAAACAGGCCTGATTGAACAGGGTAAGAAAATGCTTTGTTGTTTTCCTTGTATTTTGACAATAGTATATCACAGATATTTCTTTAAGACCCCAGGGAACTGTGTAACATGAGGAAGAAGGTGTATATCACCTTTAATGTCTCTAAAAGTGACCATAAAGGAAAATGTGATAGTGATTTATTTTCACTGCCTGATAACATTTATAGAATTTACACAATAGAATAGGTTTAGATCCAGGTGTTTTGCTTAAAGTAGTTTTGAAATATGTAGAAGAGCATATGCAGAAAATATGTATAACAAAATATTACTTTAAAGAAAATAAAACATTACGTTTTTAAAAACGTATGTAGGGTCACTGTGGTTGTGGATAGTATATAAAATGGCAGTAACATGTTGCACTTGTGCTGGCTCCTGGCAGATCTACATGGGTGTTCCATCAGTAAAATGCATTTACATTCCTCACATTCTATGATTAATTCTAAATGTTTACACAAATGGATTTTTTTTCCTTCCCTTCAATGCTAATTGTTCGTTTATGGTGATAGACTCAGTGTTTCTGAACCTGCTCATTATGGGCTAAATTGTGGTTATGGAACTACACAGTAGGAGTAATTACTATGCCTGAGTGTTTTATATATATATATATATATATATATATATATATATATATATATATATATATGTACTTATTGTTTTTTTTTTTTGTGTGTGTGTGTTTATTACAGTGATGTTTGTTCTGCAAAGTTAATATCCTCTGTGGGGACGATAAAGATGGCTGTATCTATAAGGTGAAGCTGATATGATTAGCATAAAACACTGAGCCAGTTGTCTCCTTTAATCTGTGCAAGCCCAGAGAAAGTATATATTATTCTAAAGGACCCTTAATTAATGCTCAGCTTTAGATCTGTTGTGCTCCACGATCCAGCGGGGACCGTGACCCCTGCTGTACACAAATGCACTTAAAGTGAAAAATGACATGCGTAACCTCTCGTTTCCAGCAAAAGGTTTAGCATAATTTATTACACTCATTATATTACAACACTTTCTGCACCTCCGGGCGCATCCTTAGCGAGCAGGACGTTGTAATAGTTTCATAACCTGTATCACGTTGTTGGGAAATGTGGGGTGTTTTCCCTCACTGGACTTTGTTCTGTAAATTGGCTGCAGGAGGGTGATCAGATCTGAAAGATTGGATGTGTGTGTGTTGGGTCGGGGGTGGGGTGGTTGTGTTACAGCTTGCTTATTGAAATCAGCTCTAACTTTACCCACACACTCCACTGGACAATTAATCACATTGATGAGAAGAATGGAAGGCAGCCCTGTGGATGAGGCTGTAAGTAAAGGTATTTTTCTCTCATCTGTACCGCCACGGTCGGCTAGACTTTGTCAGTTTTTTTACCTCTGCTTTTTTTGGGTTACAGACAATGAATAATTCTCAGTGTCATAACATTACTATTAAGTATTGACTCTTAATCTGTGGAAGAGACAGCCAGCCAAAATAAGGAAAACGTGTTTTTCAGGTAGATATCAATCATCCATCAAGCACGGGATTCACGTAAAAATATCATTTGGAATTCTGCAGAGTCGTGTGCGCTCAACTTTGCTGATAAGAAATCCAAACTTAAAAGAGTCCAAATCCCACCTTACACTTCCTCTCTACAAGTGTTTATGATGCGAAAAGTTGCTTACTCACTCGGTAATCTCATAGCATTATGTATACAGCCGGCCCAATTAAGGGAGCTTTGTTCCTGTGCCATGTTCACATGCTCTCTGGCGGCGCTCTCACGCTTGCTCGCTTCTCGGCTCAGGTTTCTGATGGTACGACAGTGAAATCAGATTAGCTTAAGCCGCTAAATGCATGGAGTTTGATCCCATTTGAGGGATGACAACACAGCATATTTGTGTTTAAAGGGGCACTGAATCAGAGCGGGAGGGAGAGAGAAAAGGGGTCTGAGACGTAAATAAAAGGCCTTATGTGACAGCCCATAAGCAGCTTTGGCTCACAGACAGAGCTCCACATCCGGAGATGTGACACTTTTTTTTTTTTTTTTTGTGTGTGTGTGTGTGTGTGTGTGTGTGTGTGTGTGAGAGAGAGAGAGAGAGAGAGAGAGAGAGAGAGAGAGAGAGAATGAGAGTCTATCTACTGTCTGGCCAGATTTAATGCTTGACCAGAAGGTGAATTTAAAGACAGGCTGAATGTGAGCCCAGACTCCCACAAGCCTAACCTGACCAAGTTCATGCGACCTTAGTCCCAGCTTTCCCCTGGAAATTTTAACTCTGGAATCGAAAAAGACTGGAGCCACTGGCCCCAATAGGATTCCAATCACTTCCAGTCAAGTTTGACTCTAAATATTGTTAACAGAAAGTCCTGCCTATGCACCTACCCAGAGACTCCACCTCATAAACAAGCCCCTGTAGCGTGTGGTAAGTTTTACAACCAATCCAATATATACATTTTATTTGGTTTATGTCTCTGCAAATTCTCAGTCATATTATAAAGCCACGTTTACTGTTTTTGTTATGTACCTTTCTGACTGATACAATGAAGTATGCTGCAGTAACACCATCTGCTATGATGACTTTATGACATGGAGTCATTAGTGCAGTCAGGTACTGATCTCCACATTATCTGATACTGAAAAGACGTCATCGCTCATCTGAACGTAGCTGTACAACTTCACAGCCCAGTGTTGTGGGGCTCTCTACCCCTCGAGTCCATGCTTGGCACTGAGTGTGGTGACTGAATGTCCATCAATAACCTACTTAAGAGCATCCCAATCTGTGTCACTTGCGTCAGTCAAATAAAAGTAGCTTAATTCACTAATTATGAGATGTGTAAAAAATATACACATGCAGCAGGGTTGACAGATTGAGTGTATAATTAGTGTAAAGCCCAGAAAAAAATGTTATATATAGGCACTATTATTTATTTATTTTTTTATCAGCACAGTACCTGTCCAAGAACACATTCTGGTGTTTATCATAGATTCACATACAAGATAAATAAAGATAGATTGAGTTTTCCCATCTGCGGAACTGAGCCCCTCCCTGTCCCCTCTCTACCTCTCTCTCTTTTTATCTTTGATTTCTATCAATACATGATCTCTCTCATAATCTGCCATTGTCTCCTGGCCTGGCCTCTGCTCTGACTGACACGTGGAGCCGGCTTTGGAGAGCCACATTCGACTCGTAACCCCATGGTATTTGAGCATAAGAGCCTGATCAGATGAAAAGAGACAGATATCATATAGTGCCGTGTGTGCAGGAAAAGGCCGGGTGGAAAGGCAAATACTAGGAATGGCCCGGGGACGAGAGGCCTGTCATCTCAGCACAAGATATCAACCAGCGCTGAGCAGCCTCGCTGACAGATCACAAGGCCTGCTCCTCCCCTGGGAGTGTCCCAGCCAGATGACTAATGTTAGGGAAAAAATACACACACATACACACGTATATAGGCTTGTGTAGAAGGACAGATGATGGTTACAGAATAAGAGACTGAAAAACACATGCGCGTCTGTATCACCACCGTCACCAATTATTACAACAGTATTAATGCAGTCTACATGTAAATGTGACATGGCCAATATAAATCATCATTTCCAAGAAAGTGTCTTCCTGGAAAAAGAAAACAACGAAGCCTTTAAAGTATATATCGCCATCCTGATCAAGCCTAATTTATCTAAAGTAGAAGCTTTTCAGGGGTGGGGTGGGGGCTTTACTGTAAATTGATCTCTGTATCAGGCTCTGATTCCTAATGTAAAACAGACCAGTAGGAGACTAATAATTGCTGCAGACGTATCAATTTAAAATGAATTACTGAATGAACTGGAGTATTTGTATTTTTACAGTACCATAAAGTATTTACTCTTATTACTGCACATTCATCAAGGTGAATGTTTTACTTCTTTAAACACAATGCAATGTTAAACAAAGGAAACCTCTTCAGGCATAAACACTTTTCAAAAGTATCATTTAATTGTGGAGCGAACCTATACAACATGTGAAAAAAAACGCTCTAGATTACTGAAGCAACAAATTAACCCAATTTATTTGATAATGAGATTTATGATTGAACAACCAGCCCTGCAGAATATAATCTACATTAAAATTGAACTTTAAAATCAGAATGAAGTCACAGCCAAGACACATCTTTCAGGAACTGAACTGGAAGACATAGGTTTTCATAAAAGTAGATGTAACACTGTAGAGCTGTAGGATGTTTGAACAACTTGCCAAGAGTGTCTGCTCATGTATTGATGAGCTGAAGCTAAAACACAGGTAGATGACTCTGCAGCAATGCAGTGATCCCACAGCAGTAAAACAAATCCTACTCTGAAAGGCTGAAAAGAAACACAATGAATTTTGACCTTGCTAAAATCCTTACTTGATTTAAGTAAATATGCTTTGGTATGGCCTCAAACAAAGCAGGTAATGCTCCAAGACCTCCCAATCACGGAATTAAGTCAGTCCTTTATAAACAACGTCAAAGGCTGATAAAAGAAACAAAATGCTGGGTACAGTCACTGCCGCTAAAGGTCAGGAGACAAGTTATTAATTTTAAGATTACTGATTAGTTCTAGTCCATTGTTCTGATGACTCCAGCAGCTTCTTCATTCAGTTTGGAGAATGTTTCATCTATTTATTGATTTATTTTGTATTTCCTTTTCTCAGTAGGGGAGTCCTGACAGATGCACCTCATTTCACACCCATAGTGTTGAGCTGTTTTCCTCACAATGGATGTGTTTCTTAGATCTAAAGCAAGAGTAGAGCTTGGTATTCGTCTCTGTCTCTTAGAGCTATCTACAAACTCTAGCATTGTTGTTAAAAAATATATAATAATAATTTACTCCAGTTTTTTTTTTTTTCTCGTGTGGATCATCTCATTGCTAATCCCAGCAGAAATAACTTATACCATGAACTTGCTGGAAGTTTTGACTGGGAATTCAATAACTGAAGGGTGGTTTCTGAGTTTTGCACAATGCTGCACAAAGATTTACTCTGTCTTTAAAACACAGGACAGATGGCACTCACTTTTCTTATGATTTTGCTCAGTCTTAGGGGACTTCTATCTCCCTTCAGAAATGAAAGCAATCTCTCTATACAGACCTTTAGTCCTGTAGAGCTCTGGAGAGTATGGCAGAGATTTTGGGAAAGTTCCCACATCCACCAGTCCAGACCCTGCCTGGCTAAAAGGGTCAGAAAGGAGGGTTAGATAAAAATCTAATTAGGGGATTGGGCTTGAGGGAGCTGTAAGCTATTCAATATACTCCCACACACTCTTTCCCTTCACACTCTCTCACTATGTCAGGCACATATTGTTTCTCTGTGTGTGTGTGTGTGTGTTTTCAAATGATCCACCTGGCTAGTGTGCTCTGATCTGCCTCTGCTCTGATATCATTCGGGCCGAAGTTGTTGTTGTTGTTGTCACTGCCTCTTACAATGTTCACTAGACAACACCACATTCAGATTGTGCTCTTTTTTTTGCAGCTTTTGAGCTGCTTATTACCGCATGCTGTTTGTTTATTTTTTATACTTAATCTGAGTAAACAGGAGCTATTTTTATGGGTGGGAGGACAAGAGATGGAAGTGTAGAAAGGGAGGGTGTGAGCAAATATAAGAGGGAGAAGCTGCAGATACTTCTCTTATATCACTCCCCTCACTAGCTCATGGATGGTTGTGAGAAGTGATACGCATGTTGTTTGTTTCATGCCCTGCACAACTTCCCCTAATATTTTAATAGCAAGAACTGCATCTCAGCACACACACACACACACACACACACTTAACTACTATTCATTTTACAAGGGGAGGTAAGGTAATGTGATTTTATGATAGGATGCCAGTGGTGTTTATGGCTGATTTGTATGGAATAACAAATCTCTATGAAGTGGCTACTCATTTTACACACTGTGGTCACACACTGAAAAACTGTCATGTATTTAACAAAGTAGCAGCTCTCTGTCACAGCAACATGATCTGAAATCCTGGCAACAGTTTATATTAATGGATTCTTATTCAAAAAGTGCCAGAAATGAAATGTTACAGTTGATTCTGATTTATGAATAAGCAAGTCACCCAAAGGCCAAGTCTTCTGCTTTTATTTTTTTGGTAACACTTCTCTTTGACCCTGCTCTGTAGCATTAGCTGTCCAATGCCATGAATATTTCATGCCAGATGTATTATGCTTCCTTAAAATGGTCATGATTAAATTTTATGTCCAGTAATATAACAGTGTAATATCACTGATTACTAGTAATTTCCTTGACAGATGTTTGATGTTCTGACAGAGTGTAAGACATCCTGCGTACATAGCCATCATAGCATTACAACATCTGTCTGGATCATTTGTGTAAATGGTAACATGACACTTTTAGTGAACATTATTTACCATGTCAGCGTATGCTGACTTATTAAATACACCAACATTACACACACACACACGTGATTAATCCGCTGCAAACAGTCATATTTTCATAGAAAACATGGAATTATCAATTATTAAAAGGTAAAGCACTGACATTGAAATAAAGCATTTGTGCTTTTAGCTGGATCATATTAGTTTACAGATCAATGATCAAAAACCAAGTGTAAATGGAGTGTCAGGAGTAAGCACCACGCTTGTGTGTCCATAGTGGACTGTTTCTGAGGTCTTTCGCTCCCCACAGCATGACATCCTGGTGATGTGAAAACTCTTGTAAAGAGAATTTCAGGTCGTGTTTGGTTGAGTGAAAGGGCATCGTCCATCTTCAAAACTTAACATTGCACACGATGATCATTACTGCTTTAAGTGCGCACTCTTGATGTGTCAAATAGCCTGGAAATCTCTCTCGTCAAAGCTGGTGAATTTCCCCCCTCTGAACAGTAAGTCATGTTTAAACTGTTGGAGAGGGCTTTTCTCAGCACAGAAAAACTCTGCCTGTATTTGTTGGACATGTTCGTAACAAGAGTACACTTCATCTGCTGTTACACCCAATGTATTTGTTTAGTCTTTTAATTTTTTTAACTGTTTTTGGAGTGAACATGGGGTAGCATTGTTGCTAGCAGGTTGGTTAAGACAATACAATGTAGGAGCCTCTTGACTGTGACTGTATTGAGGGAAGTTGCGATGCTTGAATAATGCTCCCAAAAGTTTCCAAATATCATACACCATGGATAGTGCTGAGATTATCTTATGTTAAGATTAGGAGATTTGAATTGGACAGCCATACTCAAATATATGAAGGGCCTGAGAGGAGTGTCCTGGAACACCATGGATATGGAGAGTCTACTTTATTCAACACAATCATATATTACATTGTAAATAGAGACTCTTAAGATCTCAGTAGGTGCTCTTTACATTACCCCTTTCTTTTAATTGCAACTATCCCAAGCAAAAGGTTCAAAGCATGTGTGATAACCATCCTCATCTGGGGCTCCCAACGACAAAGCAAAAGCCCGAGGTTCTTTTTTAATTCCTGTTCTAGCTCCCCATCTCTCCACGCCAGAGTGACTCACAGCAGCCGGGGTTTGAACGCATCTATAACTCTAATTAGATGTTTAGTCCAATTAAGAGTGAGCTTGTGCCAAAACACATCAAACGCCGACTGGTTCTATCACACTGAGGCAGGGGTCAACGTCACAGTGTGAGCCAGGAAAGAGTGAACGAGGGGAGGAGGAGGAGTGATAAGAGGGGACAGAAACAGACGGTGAAGGAGAGAAGATAAAACAGGAGTGTGGGGAGACAGTAGAGTACAGCCAGGAGACGGAGGAATACGAGAGAGAGATTATTGAAACCTTTATCCCCTCGTCCCTTTTCAAGAAGCCCGCTGTGAGTTTGAAAAGTGAGTGCCTACCACATTAAAGGCACATGTAAGTGGTGGAATTATTCACCAGGGAGTTTAGCAGCAGCGGCTTCTAATCAGACTTAGTCAAACCCGCCATGTCCTCCAGGAGCGAGGATTGAAACACCCCCCACCCCCCAAAATAAATAAAACCTCTCTCCTCTCCTCTCTGGATCTCGTCCTTTAATCATTTCTGAAAAGTTCCACAGTGAAGAACCCAACTTGTTTTTATGGAGCCTCCTTTGAGCATAAACATTGCCCGAGAAGCATTTTGTCCTTGCTGTCACTTTGTCTGTGTGCATGTGAGAGAGAGGGTGCCTGCCACTGAGCTTCTTTATTCCCTGTAAGTGTGCTTCCCTTTATTTGTGGGGGCGCCTTTGTGTGAATGTCCCTTTCTGACTTTGTGCCTACTTTGTGGGGGTGAGGGGCGGTGGATGGATGGGGGAGCTAGTAAAGAAAGGGGCGGGGGGTGTAAAAGATTTGCTCAGGGAAGTATTTCAGTCCTCTCTAATTTCCAATTTGGATTTCCTCAGTCTCCCTGAAGAGTGACATAAATACTGCATGAGCCTTTTGAGGAGCGTGTAATGAGAAAAGAGCAATAAGAGAACATGGGAATTTCGACTTGATTGTCTGGAGTGCCGCTTGCTCTCCTTCCTCCCTCTCTCCCTCTCTCTCTCCCCATTCACGCCTTTAAACACATCCATCTGTTGCTTTACAGGATCTGCTAATTTAATAACTGGCCCTGATTTCAGAAAACACCCCTTTCGCAAGTGTTCCCACTTCGAATCTCATTCGCCCAGTTCCATGCGCACTGTTCCTGATTTACAGAAAAAAAAAAAAAGTGATTCATCAAAGAGCACTTGGTGCTGTGAGCGGAGTACAGTGGTGGTAATAAGAGAGCCAATGTGCAAATTACCATCATGAGCCGGTCGTGATATGAGAAGAAAATGACAAAAAGGATTAGTAATTTTTTTCTTTTCTTTCCCTTCTCATTTTCACCCACCACCACCTCTAGGTGATTCATACCATCAGCGTTGTGGACCGAGATGAACCTCAGTCTGGCCACCGCTTCTATTTCACACTGGCACCAGAAGCCTCCAGCAACCGCCATTTCACACTGTGGGACATCAAAGGTGAGAGTTATGTTCATTTACTTTCATTCTTCAGATGAAAATAAAGACTGTCAGCCGAAGCCCTCAGTAAAACACATTTACAAACATGCTTTTTTTCTGCTAGATTTCTGTTACAGTGAAAGTTGATCATGTAAAAATTGATCTTGCTTTATACACTTTAACAAATACAAAGTTAGTACTTTCAAAAAAATTGGAAGGATAAACACAATGACAAAAATGTTAGGAATCTTTACTCTTTTTGAAAAGCAAGACTGCAATAATACATTTCAGTTTTACTGAGGCAGAGGTCAACGTCAGTGTGAGCCGGAGAAGAGTGAGCGTACATTTTAGAGAAATACAGCTTGACTGAAGGTATAAATCTATACTGGAGAAGACTAGTCAGGCGTCCTCTTATGAGTACTAGTTATGTACTAGTCTGGGTAAAGGCTAGTGTACACAAATGAAGTGCATGCTTGCAGCTCAACACACTTGGAGGAGAACCCTAATTTCGTGCTCTTTGGGACTCATGAATGATATTTTCTCCTGACAATAGACCCAACATTTGTCCTTTTTTAAGCTGTTTAGACTTGAGCAAGTTCTGCTAACATTTGACAGATTTTGTGCTGCATTACTTTCATGTTTTAATTGGAAAGCGTGTTTATTATGCTTCTGCCCTTATACTCTTAGGGACCGTTATTTTTTGTATTTTTCTTGGCTCATTTACAGCACAAATATTGAAAATTATGTAGTAGTTAAAACAGCATGAAGATTGAAGCATACCATTATTTGTTTAATTGTGCATATAACTACAGATAATTGTTTACACACAAGTATTCCCATTTTTTTCTCCCATTGTTCTTGGGACTGTTTCACTTTTTCACCCTCGCAGATCTAAACAGGATAGCTTATTAGCAAAGGGCTCTTTAGAGATGTATGTGTGAGTGGATGTGATGCATGGCTAAGTCAAGATTGATACTGATCTGACACAATGAAAATGTCAGTCGAGAGCCAGGGAAATGTCAACAGTGCACGTGAGGCCAACTGGGGTTTTACATAGGCACAGACACTCAGCTACACGCCTCAACATGACACAACACACATCTGCAGGGATTCAGCAGGATTGTTCAGTGTTGATTCACTCTTTCCACACACACGCATGTTGTTATCGTTGGAAAAACAAAGCTTGTTTCTCAAATGGCATCTTTTTAAAAATTATTTGAACATTCCAACTGCACTTTTAAGCAGTTAAAGTTTCATAATAAAGTGGAGGAGATCTTGAAGCGTTCAAGATTTAGAGGTCTTTCTTCTTTTCTAAAGGTACCATTCAGGGTGCACAAAATCTTGTTGCAACAGCGTTGATATATCTGCTCTGTACAGAATGTACATGCACCCACAGCAGTACTTTTATTCATACTCTCAGATAAGCAAAAATGAGTCACTTTTTCATGCACACAGTATACACCAAGACATAGCATTCCCAGATATTCTCTACAAGTACACCTACACACCCCACTCCCCCTCTCTTTGTCTCCTGTGTTTTCCCTCCCTCTCTCAAAGCCAAAGCCCCTCTCAACCATACTTCTGATTCCATGGACACATTTGTCAACCTGTCAGATTGGATCTGTCACTTTTCCCTTTCACCGTGGCGGCTTCACATTGCATTCTGTCTCCCTGCGTTCTGACACATGAGGACAAACATGCGCTTTTTTCATGCCTGAAAACTTTTTAGGCAGGGCTAGAAGTGCATGAAACTATTCTTTGCCATCAACGAAGCGGCTCTTCCAAAATATTATCATATTAAAGTTTTACTCTGTGCTATGAATGACAATGCCTCATTCTTCTGAAAGTTACTTTACGATGCACATGTTGGAAATTTGATTGACGAGCCCAAACAAAACCTATTTTGTCTCATCTCTCTCCCTTTAAACAACTCATCTCAGGGTTGTCAATACCACTCTGCTGCTTCCATAGACTGGTGTCAGCTTCATCTTCTGATGTATCAAATAAAGACGCAGATTCTTCCTTGTCCAAATGCTCCACACACAGTTTTTTAGCTCCATTCATGATTTATAGATCATCTTTTTTATTATGCATTAGGTGAATGAGATTTCAGTGTTTCCAATGTTATACATACTCTTACATATACAGTTGCATCACATATTTAGCTTTTACACACACACATATATAGTCACTGTAATCACATGGGTCTAATTGTAAATATTAACAAAAGCTACAAAGCTTCCTCAGTTATTCAGTATATTTGAGATGCCACTTTCTTTTACCAGTTTGTGCTTAATGTTAAAGACTAGAAATAGATTTGTTTTGCTTTTCAGAGCTATGTGCTGTATTTATGAGAACAAGAGTGTCTTTTGAAATAAGATTTATTGGAGGAGTCAAAGCACAATGTCACAATGCTTTTACTCAGCGAAACCCACCCTCGCCCTGAACAGATCTGGTAATATGAGAGAGTATTTATCAGTAACTCTGCTGGAGCCGCTCAGGTGACGTGATATATGCCCTCTGTGATGGATAGCTCCAGTGCGTGTTTGCAGGTCTGTTGGTGGAGTTGGGCCCATGCATTTTCATGGGGCTTTTTATATTTATATATATATATATATATAGTTTCGCTATCTGTCTGCTACAGACTGGAGTTTGTTTTGTATCTCAAACAGAATCTTATCCACTTTCCATCCCAATCAAAATGATTCTTACTTATTTTGCTTGGTAAACAATTAAAAGTTGTCAAAGAAAAAAGGTGGAAATTCATAAAGTCTTTTAATGACTGAAATTAAAGACTGGTGATAAATTGCAGGTAAAGTCAGTATAAAATCTTAATACCAAATGTGAACAGGGCCTAACATGGTGCAGTTGACCTTCAAATGCAGCCTCTGCATCTAGATACTGATCAGATCGGTTGTTCTCATGCAATATTCAAATTAAACCTTGTGCTCCACAGCCAATTGTCCTTCATAACCTGAGCAGCCTAAAGAAGGTAAGAACAATTCTAGGAGACGAGGGCAAAACTGCATGACATTAGGACATCAACCTTAACAAGCTGTATTACGTTTATACACATACAAGATCCCAATGCCTCCCAACACAGACCCGATCACAGTGTGCACTGGACTACCTCAGCATTGGCTGCCGCATTCAAACATTTTATCAAACTCATTTACACTTGGTACAAATACAGAACATGTTTTATTACCAACTAAAAACTGGACATTTGTAAAGTGTGGGGCCACATTAAGATACCAGACAGCTTCAATGTGCATTGGCATAGATTCTACACGTGTCTGGAACTGAAGAGAAAGGATGAAACACTGTTCTTCCAAAAGACATTCCCTGTACGGGTGTTTGGAAGATGGTCAAATACATTATTTAGAAATCCAGAGGTGTTCAAGAACGCTGAGATCTGATGACGGCAAAGTCCTTAGCATATTATTTGCATCATTTTGATGCAGTTAAACCATCCAGTGACCACTTGTACTTTGTTGATGAGGCCACTCTCATTGTAGATAGGACAAACAGGCCAGTATTTTTGCACCACGATACTATCGAATATGGTTTTGTCTTTGTAATTGTGTCATTACTCAATTAACCATCTAAATGAAAAAAAGTGACTGCTGTGGTCAGGATGATAGAACACGTAATTTAAAAATGCTCACTAGAGAGTCACTGAAGTAGCTAAATCCTAAGATCAAAAAGGCAGCTCTACATTTGAGGGTTTAAAAAATACCAAACAAATGTATACTGGCATTCCTAGATTTTGAAATTTCAACACTTTTGTATTTTTATGAAAACTCTAAATGCCCTAAAATCAGGTGCCAAAACAATGTATAATGTTTGAAATAAACTGCAACATTTAGCCATTGTTTAACTACTAAAAGAAAAGAATGAACATAAATCCACATATTGTAGCTTAGATGTAGCCATCCCTGAGAGAATTTAGCAGCACTGGCATGTTTATAATTTTTTTTCCCCATTTTCTCCCTTCTCACTGCTTTTTCAGACAACACTGCCGGCATTAGGACCCAACGTTCAGGTTTCAATCGGCAGGAGCAGAATGTATACCTGTTGCCGATCAGGGTGGTGGACAGTGGACCGCCGGCCCTCAGCAGCACAGGGACCTTTACTATCAGAGTGTGTGGCTGTGACACAGTGGGAAACATACAGTCCTGCAACGCCACAGCCTTCGTCATGTCAGCGGCCCTGAGCCCCGGAGCTCTCATCGCTCTGCTTGTCTGCATGCTCATCCTCATCGGTAAGAGCTGCAACAATTATTAATCTTAACATAATTAATCTACTTTCAGTTATCCCTTAATGAGTCAAGAGGTTACTTTGCTTGTGCTGTTCTAGTTAATCATAGCAAGTAGGAATGCACTGGTATGGGCACTGAGAGCCAGAATCCAATATTTTTTATTTGGTGTTAACTGTCATCAAATATTTTAATGTACAGAGCCAAAGGTAATGTGATTAGACATAGTCTGTCTTCAAACTCATGACTGCATGGTTATGTCAAAGGCCTGTATTGTGTCACCAGTTACAGGTAACAACACTAACATCACATCAATTTATACAAAATATATCTTAATGCTAGTGTGCCCACTGAATGTTTAGAAGTACTTCTGCAATATTTTTACACTTTTTAAGGACCATAGATTAGACCTGGTGTGCTGCTCCATCACTATCTTCACAACCACTAGGGCATACACTTGGAATTAATACAAAGGAATGAGGGTAGTTCAAACATTTCTACAGTAGTTTATGAAATTGAAATCATGTGGTTTTAGAGGTTCCTCTGCAAATTTCCACAGCAATGAAGCTCATGTATGCTGGGGAAGTATGTAGAAGCTAGACTAGTTACTGTCGTATATAATGGTCCTGGAATGTCTAATGAGGAATACTGGCCTAAAAAAAAAAGAGCATACAGCCAGCAACACACATACACCATTGTATGTTTACCACTATTGATTTCTTTGCCACTGCAGTGTGTCTAATGGCCCATCATCATCATTTTAAACTTTGATTTGTATATGGGTTCAGATCGTACACAGCACGAGTCCAAGGGAAAAAAGGAAAAGTATCAAGACGAAAGTGACATGAAAGCCAATCAATATTTCATTCTCCTCGTTCACTCTGATGACTTTGCTTCTGGACGTCCTCTTTCATGTGAAAAGAAGAGAGCTTTTGTTGAGGTGGAGAGCACACATAAAACAGGGCCTGCTGAATGGCATCCAACTACTTTGCCCAGGAATGAAGTGAGAGCAGGGTTGAATGGATGCCTCTCTCGATCTGGAAAAGAGCAACATCAGCACCTCGGTCCCCTCGGAGCAGCCTGAGCTTTAAATAAAATAGAACAGGCTTTCCAGGCCTCCACAGCTCCACACACTCGGATCCGCTGCTTAGAGAAACAGTCAGCTGAGGGTAGTTGTGTTGTAATCTCTGAAACTTTTATGAGATTATTCAGTTTCTTCTTTTTTTTTTTTTTTTTTTTTTTTTTTTTTAATTCTGGTGGCTCTATAACACAATCTTCAGAAAATATGTTCAGTGTCCACTGAGTTGCACCCCCCACCCCCATGTCCTTGCCTTCCAGTGCCATCTGAGGTTTCTTCGTCATCAACAATATGTTCCTTTGTCACTGATTTCCATGACTCATTCCACAGACCCATGACAATCACCTCAGGAAAGAGTCATATTGTATTTATTAGTGGTTTAAAAGCATTTAGAGCCCCAAACACAGCTTCAGTTCTGGAGCAGGTCTCTTGTAAAATGTAAGTAGGGCGAAGGCTACATATGCTGTAGAACTTTGATTAACACACTCTATACTTCTCGAAAAACTCAAAATACCTAGTGGGATATTCCTTTATTATTATTTCTCCATACTATGTTTGTCCCGTTTTAACATGAAGGTTTAAAGGAATAACCATCAGTAAGCATGCAGCGCATTGCCACTGCAGCAGAAAGCCCCTTTAAGGCATTGCCAATCACAGAGGGATTATGGGCCAAGAGGGCAAAGCTCAGAGGAATCAGAACAGTCAGCCCTGAGTAAAAGCAGGGGAAACTTTCTGGGCCAGGGGAAAAAAAGAGCACAAGCCCAATACAAAAAAAATGTTTCCATGCAACTGATATATAAACCTACATTGTGCCTGATATTGTTTGATTTGCTAGAACTGTAGCTTAAATAAACTACATGTAGCAACCTCCAGAAACTTCTGACTAACAAAGGCAGCTGTATTTATACATGAAATACTTCCCTGCAAACACATCATACTTCTGCATTTTGATACATAAGGAAAAGAAGCCAATTTTGCATGTCAATGATCAATAAGCTGCATATTTAGGCCTGCATCCCTATTTGGTACATAACATAGATAACAATACAGCCATTTTCCATCTAATACTTTGTAATGTGGTTCCCTTTTATCCAGTCACGAGGCATTGGAAAGCACATGTTTCCAAATACTTCACCACTCTTACTGTTGCCCCAGATTGGACGTGACTAGATCTAGGCCTGTCATGGGTGTCCCCTTGCCCCTATTAGATCAATCAGAAGCCATGATGAGGGGGAAATGAAAACAAATTTCTGCCTAATTAGCTACAAAATAAACAGCCCCTCCTTGGGTGGATTGGGAGGGCGAGGTGATGGATCCATTTGGGCGAGGAACGGCATCTGCGCACATCCGTCCCAATTATAGCCCATCTGCCGCGATGGGAGTCGCCTGCCGGCCGCCCGAGGGAAAATTAGCCGTCTTGTCAAGAGCGCTTATCTGAACATCTGCACGCCCAGAAAGTGCCACATGTTTTGCAGGGGCAGGTACACGCAGCACTTCCTCACCCTCCAAAACCCCTGCGACAAGCACGTGGCTCATCTGGACAGATATTTAGAGGTGATGTGTTGTGGAGCTGTTGCATCTTCTGAGGAAAGTAAGAATAATCTCTCAAACTGTGCAAGACATTACAGATTATTCTGATGTAATCCTTCCCAGGCACAGTTCCTCTGCAGTCTTATCAGGTACAGTAAGTGTATTATAAAGCTTACTGTGGTAGTTCTATCTCCAAAAGCTTCAGAACCAGCTGACATTTCTCACTAAAAACTGCAATAACAGCATGTTCCAGCATCTCACATGTGCCAGAATATACAAGGAATATTATCTGATGGACATGCACTATAAGAAAATGATGACACTGTGTTTAGAAGTTCAGCACTATCCATTTGTTCATGGCTCACTTGTGTGTAATCTGCCAACTGCTGGCTTCTTATAGCAGCAATGTCATTTTTAAAATTGTTTTTGTCTACTGCAGAATCGTTGTGGCAAAAAAAAATGTATGTATAAAGATGCACAGGCTGAAAGCTGTTAATATTTGTTTTGGTAAGTCAGAGTTTATAATCCACTATTAGCATGATAGATATTGTAGCAACGCAAATATTTTCTGTTAAATGTATACAACCCATTTCCATAAAAGCCAGAACATATGTAGTGAATACATAGTCCACATCCTGTAGAGATTTCTCCATCAAGCTCATTCAAATACTACTGGTATTCTCCATATAAATTCTGAATCAGATTTGGTATGCATAGTGTCACACTGAGGCAGCCAGTATAACCCAAGTCTATTTACCCAGCCCTTGGCTATTAGGGGCATCTGATTATGATGGAATTGAAAAGTAAAACAAAAGAGTGGTGTGGTCAAAAAGTCACCTCCCCACGGCTGAGAAGAGAGAGAGAGAGAGAGAGAGAGAGAGAGAGATTGATCAGTGCTCGGTTAGTAGGACAATAAACAGTTTCAGATAAATTCATCAGCCTCGTCTTTCTCCAGGACACTGCCACTGTTTCATTCTCTGCTGTATTTCACATAATTTATAAACTAACTAAATTATAATCATACACAAGATAAGATTTATGCCAATCAAGTAGAGCTTCACCTACGGCCCACCACACTCTCTTCCTACCTGCAGCCACCAAAATTCCTGTTGAATCCTACACCTCAACACTAAGGTTGCTGTGGCTGTTTATGATCTGATCAGCAACCGACTACCCTTAACATCTATACTTACTCATTGAGCCCAGCCTGTGTGTACCCAAACCAGCCACTGTAACACTAGATCTTCACAGGGGTCATCAGGCACCTGTTCACATTGGTGTTTCACTGAATTTAGCCCAGAGGCTCAACAGTGAAGTCTGGCGTCCCAGACCCACCCACCTCCAAGCCAGGTTTACAGTCCTACCTTACGCTTCACCATCAACAACTGTAATTCCACACTGGCCTCCCTGGTGACAAAGGCTGTACATAGCCCCACTGGCACCGTTAAAGCATGCTCAGTGCCATCAGGTCCATGTGAACTTTACATGCTTCATCACCAACAATCCCAATAGCACCTCTACAGTGCATTCCCCCCAAGTAATCTGTGCTCTCCTTATCCACAACCACTCATTAGACCTTTCAGCTGTTTCTGATAACTCTTTCACAGCTGCCCTTAGTTTTCGCCCCGATGCCAAACGGCACAAGCAAGAAATTAGTCGAGTTGGCTATAAATCCTCTAACACCCATCTCCACCAGCCTTACATATGTCGTTACATTTTGCAGAGTTGGAAGGACGTCATAAGTTGCTCCCAGCAAAAACTTAATACGACTTGACTCCATCGCCCACAACTCTTGCCAGGAAATCTTCTGCTTCTCTAGATTCTCTCATTGAAGCCACTAGCCTTGTTTTGCCTGTGACGCTGCTGTTGAGCACCGTGCCTCCTACTCCTGCTCGTGAATAAAACTAGTCATCATTTGCCTTCTCTCTGGTGATGTGGCTTTACTAAAAGCTTTCCACGAATCACCTGACCCAAGGCCTGCTCTGCCGCATTGTACTTGGCCAATCACATCTCTTAGTTCTAATGCGCTCCTGGCTCCCTGCATGGCCACTTTTGGATCCCACTTCCTTCCTGTTTTTGGACATATTACTGTGGCTCTCAGGTCTTTTTTTACAGCATTGAAATGCACAGGTGAAACATTATTTAAATAATAAGTAAATAAATCCTGTGTAGAATTTCTACTTGCCTTAGAATAAAATGATTTGTTTCTATATTCCTAGCAGGAAATCATGTCTATGGCCTCCTGTTTGAATACTTGCCATTAGTGATATATCCAGCAGTAAAAGAGGCTGATGTTGCATTCATGTGCATTCAGCCAGAGGTGGCCAGACTGTGGGAGTTTTCACTCAGCCAGGCTCGAGTTGTAAATCTCAGCATTATATGATCCACACAGTGTGCCAGTAGTATCAACAACACTGCTAGCATTACCACGCCCCTCTCTAACAGTGTAATACACCCCAGCCAGCAGGTCTTTCCATAAAACACCACATGCCTGATATACGCAGCCCTGTCTGGAGCCATAGATCTAAATATATTTCATCTGGCATCTGTTCTTAGACCTGGTTAGATAGTTTGATAAATAAATAAAGGACTGAAAATGAACCCTGCCTCTACAAAGGTATAACCAGTGATACTGTTATGGTATGGCCTAATATCCCCTTAGGTATGTGTGGATTCTCATGTGATTTTCTGCATAAACAGTTGTGGTGCTTTTTGAGTTATCATATTTGTAATCCATTGCAAACATATCAATTCATTTATAAATTACTTCCCTGGATATTTCTATTAAAAAAATATCAGCAGGAATCAAGCATGAGTATTTTATACTTTAATTGGTCCAAACTAAAAATGTTTAACTGGTTTACTTAATGTTTCTCAAAGGGCCAGTTGATGTTGGATAACTTGTTTCAATAAATCAAAAATATATTTAACACTCTTGTAGTGTTTAAGTATTTGATGCCAAAACTGCACCTGTGATGCTAGAAGTGTGTGTGTGTGTGTGTTTGTGTGTGTATATAACAGGCAGAAAAAATATAATATGGAACTTGGTTTCATCATGACCCCCAGGGCTTTCGTAGAAACTAGTACACACAGAACATGTCCATATAAAGAGCACTGTATTTGGTTTTGTACCTTTTCTCTGAGAGGGTAGATCACACTTCAGAATGTTTATGCATTGTATAATAGCATAACACAGCAACTATTGAGTGGTACTTGCCAGCACAAGGATTTGAATATGCCAAGTACTCCATGGTAGAATTACCACAGAGTGCCTCAGTCAGATTTGACGATTTATAGAGAAATTGTCTTTGATGGTAAGGTTATATAAAATTAATATCTGAAAGATGTGCTCGGAAAATTAAGCACCAGTTAATCGTAGCATGAACAGAGGTATAATTGAAATGAAAATTGACAACGATGGGGAAGATGGGAAGCAAAGCAGTTCAGAACCTGGGGTACATTCATCAAAATGTATGCATTCTCTGTTCTTCTGAGGCTGCTTTAAATATTCTTTTAGCACTTCACTGCTATCTTCTTACCTAATGGCCGCACTTCTTCAAAGAACCGTTATTCCCAAGAACCTGTAACGTGGGTAGATGAAAAAAGCTGGTGAGCTGACCCCAGACACTGCTCTCTTAGCTGACAGTGACATGATCCAAAGGACAATAACAGTCTTATCACATTTGTACTCATGGCAAATTAATGACCTTGGATCTGATATGTGCCTCCTGACAAAAAAGCATTAATAAAACATTAATGTTCTCTCTCAAAAAAGTTGAACTTTGGGGGCAAAGATGTCCCCACCATGTACCTACTGAAGTGAGCTTTCATCAGAGACGCCAATGCTATTCACTCACGTTAATATGCTGGCACAAAGCTTTTGGCATTGAGGTTTAATTGTTTGGAATGATTTGTGTTTCCTTTTTCAAGTGCGGTTTCGCATGCAGTGTGGATCTGTATTGAAGAGTAGCAGTTTAATTAATCGCATGCAGATCGCAAGAAAAGGGGAGTTTTCTAATCACAAATATAGGAACTAATTAAGATAATTCTGCCTGGATTAAGGGCTCATTGATTTATTTAGATGAATACAGCTTTTGTTTTCCTTCATTCTCATTAGTGGATTAAATGATCCATCTCAGTTGTTTTCCTTTTCAATTCCATCTTAATTTTCCACTCATTACAAATATATCTGTACACCACCTCTGGGCAATGTTTTAGAAAGTTTTGATCCTTATTAATGCTTCTGAATAATCATCTTCTCATTCACATATTGATAGATAGATCAACTTTCATTAAAGCTTTAGTAAAGGACTTTGCATATTTGGCCTCAAAGCCACCACGAGACTCACTGCATTTGACCAGAGCACAGTAAATTCATACCGAAACAGGGCTGCAGCTACTGATTAATTTTACATGTTTAAGCTGACTGATTACAGAAAGAAACTAATTTAATCAATGGCACAAGAAAATGCATTTCAAATATAAATTATTATTATAACTTTTTTTAATAATACTCTTTCTGTCATTTCTCTTCTGAAGTCCCAATGCCACGCTAAGGAATCTCAAAAATGTAAAAAAAAAAAAAAAAAAAAAAAAAAATTATTCCTCTTCAACCAGTTATCCTAACATTGTATATTACTTCAGTTAAATGTTATTTAATTAAAGATTATCACCTGCTCCAACTTCTCAATGATAGGGAATGTTTGTTTATTGTTTTTGCCACCGCTCGTATGATTTGGAGTAAGGCATTTAATTAAATCATTGGTAAAAAAAAAAAAAAAAACTCAACACATTTGTTAGTGATATGCACTGTTCATGTCATTACTGCACTACTGAGGAGCTGCTGTGAAACACCTCTGCTTTGCATTTCAAGTATTGCACCATGGGGAGACATTGTCTTATTTTGAGTTTGTTTCCACTTGCAATGGTTCAAAGTTTTGTCTGCAACACAAATGATCTTTCTTCATATGATGCAACAAAATGACAGGCGCATTACTGCACCCCGTGTTGAAATTTGTTGTATATATATATATATATATATATATATATATATATGTGTGTATATATATATATAATTTTTTTTATTTATTTATTTTTTTTTTATTCACATAAGTAATGAGGTGCTGCACTGAAAAGACAAGGAGGGAAAAAATTATAATTGAATTAAAACACATTGGTATTTTTCTGTCAGTATTTTCATGCACTCTTGGTTTAAATAAAACAACCTGAGCCTTTAAAATCAGAACTATAACCAAGCTCAAAGCAGTAGACACCAGTGTACAAAAGTAATCAAAAGTGGGGGGAGGGGGAAAAAAAGTCAGTAAATCTTCTCACTCATACACACTCCGAGCATTTCCTTATATACGTGATTTTTCACCTCTAACTTGATTGGGGATTATCAGATCATTCGTATGCAAATGATTAACTTTCCTACAGTAGACCTCACCTTCACTAACGCAGGATCATTTTATTTCATCATGTTTTTTCACTGTGAACCCAACGGTCTGACAGTTCTTCCTGGTGGAAAACGTGTAATGCAACAAAAAGCACATACCTCTCATTAAGATGAACATAGTTGAGTAATAAGTTCCCTAGCTTCACACCAGTGTCAGGATAGTTTTGTTAATCTCACTGTGTTCTCTGGTGTGTGTGTGTGTGTGTGTGTGTGGACATGAGAGCCGATGACAGTGCCTGCCACTGACATATGCTCTATAATTTCATCGGCTTGTTTACCAAGGAGTTAGGCTGAGGTTAATGGCTTATCACCTGTTGTTCAAGACATTTCATTATTTAGTACTCGACTGTGACAAGTATTCTGCTCATTTGCTGCTTGTATATTTTTTTTCACACTGGGATATCTGAAGGAAGTAAACAGCCCTGGAAGTGGTATGCACAGTAAAGTAGCATATAGTTGTTTTTATCTCATGTTTCCCAGGGGGGACATATTTGTCAGTGAGATTATAATGGATCAGGTCAAATTTCAAAAGGGTTAAGTTAGGGATTCTAACTAAAATAAACATTCAAATGACATTCATGAACCAAGACAGTGGTCTGTTTATGAGCAAGATGTAGGGCATCATTCTGAAGACTTGTCCCTGTTAAGGACGCCTGAATAGTTCCCTGTGGTGGTGATATAGACTAAATATATGTGTTTTTCACATTCATAGAAGAAAAATAGTAAAGGGAGAGGGGGTATTGTCCTCTTGCATTTTTAGACACAAAATCATATTTTTTCAGGCACTTCAAAGCATACTGTCATAACTGTAATCTGTTTTTTTAATTATATTATTATTATACTACATAAACCACACTGTTAAACCTTTGATAAGTCATCTTGATATTATGAGGGATATGACACAAACATTCTGAAACTGTCCTCAATGATATGACTCAGGCAGTGCTCGTCACCATCTGTTGCATAACCCTATTATTTCCTCATTTTCTCTTTATATTTCTCCATTTCTCTCTCACTCTGTAGTTCTGGTGCTGCTGATCCTGACGCTAAAGCGGCACAGAAAGGGTCAGCGCATGTCAGAGGACGAGGAGGACATGCGGGACAACGTCATCAAGTACAACGACGAAGGAGGTGGTGAGCAGGACACACAGGCCTATGACATGAGCGCCTTACGAAGCCTCTACGACTTCCCCGAGGTAAAGAATTCCGAGTCGGGTGCTGACCTGCGATCTTTGCCACAGTGGATCCAGAACCGCGTGACTGGGGACGGAGGGGCTGCAGATTTCTCCCTCTTTAAAGGCTACATCCGTAAAAAGGTGGAACAGGCAGACGCTGACCTTTCAGTGCCACCATATGACTCCTTCCAGACGTATGCCTTTGAGGGCAGCAGCTCACCAGCTCTGTCCCTCAGCTCTATCCGCACACTGTCCACCACTTCAGAGCAAGACTTCTCCTACCTCAGTGACTGGGGGCCACGCTTCAGGCAGCTGGCCGGTTACTATGCCCCTGGACAGCCAGAGGAAGAGGGGTCCTAGCATCTCCCTTCATTCTGCAGCCCTCACTGAAGACAATTATTGTTTCATAGCCCCTTTAACTTTCAGTCATGGAATTGCCGCAACCTTCCACTGTCCATCACCAGTGCTCTCCTGAGAAAACTCTTGGAACCCTGTCAATCGTTTGGGTCTCAATACCACCGCCAAACACAAATTGTTGGAAAAGTTCATGACAAAACATGGCAGAGCTGCAAGGAATGAACAGGCCGAGGACTCAGCCTTCACCTGCCTGAGATCTACAGGACAGTGTGGGGTATCGTGCTATAGGCACAACTGTCCTTTCTTTCTAAACATTTTATTTATTATTATTATTTTTTGTTTGTTTTGTATCTAGTTTTCTTGTTCCTTCGGCAAAGGCAGAGAGACTAGTGATTCAGCCGGGGAAGAGAAACAAGACACGGTACAGCAGAACTGGGGAACGTCTTTTACCAAGCCAAGGCAGATTATCCCCAGAGGAAAAGATGTATTTATCAAAGAAAAAGGCAAGATATTTATGTATTTATTAATTTTTACTTATTTATTTATTTATTCATCCTGCTCAAAGTACAGAACACTGTACTGGGAATGGACTTATTTATAGAAGCATACTGAAGTGCACTGAATGAAAGATGCAGACATGGGGCATCCCCAAGGCCGGCTCCATTAAGAGACCAATAATAGAAAAACTTTTTGAGGGATTGATGAGAACGCTTGAGTGTGTCGCCGTGAATAAGAGAACTGGGCCAAGGAAAAAAAAAATGAAAATATTTGTATTTATTTTTTAGAAACCCTTTTGTAAAATACATCCCAGCCCTGGGAGAGGATTGTTTTTGTCCTGCCATACATTTCATGTGTTGTGTTGCTTTTATATCGGTTATCCAAGTCACGCGTTGTGGCCAGTGAAATGTTTGCTGACTTTTAGTTTTATATCTGTATTTTAAAGAATAACAGGAGCGATCACCTGATATTGGTGACGATGAAAGTCAAAAGTAGTCCATCACTGATTTCTGTCTTATGATGTTTTAATTCCCACTCCCTTCCTCTCTGCTTCATGTTCATTTTCTGGATTTGTGACCGTGTTGATTGCATTCTAACTCAGTTTTAAGACCAGATTATTTGGTTTTATTCTGTTTAATCCATGGTATTGGTTATGGATGATGGGTGATTGCTTGTTTAAGGCCTGGTTACACTGCACTGTCCAGATCCAGCACAATTTCAGTTCTGAGGGAAATCTGTTGTCTGAAAAATATATATGTGCTGTTTGCTCAAGCTGGAAAATGACTCCCAGCATTGGATTTGCAGTGAAACAGAGCAGTATCCTGTATATGCCCTTCTCAGAAGAACACACAGGGCTCATAGTAATGATGCCAATCAGAATAAATTGTTCAGAGCCATGTAAATTGTTTGTTGTTGGTCCATTATATTTCCCGTGTCAGCTTGAACTATCAGTATGTACAGTGGTAGCTGACGAGGAAAATATAATGGAACATCCTGTTCCTGAGTTCAAATGTAGTGTTATATTCCACTTGCCACATCGAAGAGGCTGTTGCAAAACAACATTAGTAAGTTTAACAGTAACGTATCAGCCTCTTATCCTCAGTGTATCCAGGCCTCAGGTGTTCTCCTCACCTACAGCCAATACCATAATCCATTCTAATGTCAACCCTAACCTGCCAATGTATGGATAAAATGTACAATTGAAATCAATAAATATTTAATTTTTTTCTAGACATATTCTTCACTTTGTGGGAAGTGACGTGGTAAAATCTGCATCCGACAGAGTCACAAGTTTTCCATAACACAATCCAGTTGCTGAATACAGCCTCTTTGCTTTAGCAAACACTGTACCACCAGATGTTTGCATTTTCCTTTCCCTCATTTTGCTCTTACTCACTTGTCATGACCGTCTTTGATGGATGAGCTCCCTTGGCAGCTCCTACTGCATGTAAGCATTCGCTTCTAGACTGTCTCGGTGAGGCAATTTTCAAGACACGTTTCAAACAAGGCCGGTGCATGCAAGCGCAAGAAACGGGCCCTAATTGAATCACAGACACGGACATGACTGACCTCAAAACGCCATGTAGGACTTTTTTTTTTTTTTAAATACATGAATGTTCAAACATCTAATACAGGAGACAGTAACTGTGTAGATGTACTGTGGTAGGTGAAGAGTCTGTACTAGAGCCTGAAATGTCTTTATAATGTCCATGTGTCCCCCGAAATACTGGAAACGTAGCTTGATTACTTTTATAATGGTCACCATTATTGACCACTGATCAATTTCTGAGAGCACAATTTTTTTTTCTTCATCTATTACCATTATCACTGTTAATACACAATAACTGATGCTATCCTGTCTTGTTTTATTCTCTGCTTTGAGGCTGTTTGTCTTTGTTTCAGATAATATTAAGCTGTACTCATCAAGTTCAGACCAAGAACTCTGTGGTTCAGTTTGGGTTGTTTCAGATCAACTTGTAACAGAAGATTTTCAGAGTTCCAAACCTGCAGTCCCGATTAAAGCTGTAGTTTAAATACTCTTACATTATTAAGGCCAGGAAAGGAGATGGATGCTCGGAATGGCATGTGCCTCAGCCTGACAGTTGTCCATGAGAGATCATTATGGTAATGGCGGAAAAGGAGTCCCAGAGCCATAATGAAATCCTCATCAAGCAAATGTCACCGGAGAGGCAGGCAGTGACTAATGCGCTGACGGAAGGGGATGACTATGTAATGCTTAAGGGCAGAGTGCATACGGCCCCGTCAGTGGTCACTCTATACTTCCTAACATTGCTTTGTCTCACCTCAGTCTGGAACCCTCCACTTTTCATTAATGGACTGCCGTTGTTAATGTATTAATGTGTTGCAATAAATCACAGTGCCGCTTCCCTTTTATCCGCCAAGGGCAACCTGGGGACCTTTCCTCTTCATTTCTGCTATGACTATGCGGAGGATGACTGACATTGCTCTTGGGCCCCTCGCTTCCCCTTATCTCTTTCTGTGGGCCGGAGAGATCACTGAAATTGATTACGCACTGGGAGAAGTAGGGAAGAAGTGCTGGAATAAATCAGCATGAAAGCAACGTATTAATAGAACAGAACATCATTATAACCTGACAAGAATAGGCAATGTTTACACTCACAAATAAACACTGTTATCTGTATTTATGATCAGCTACGCTGTACGCAATCCGTCACAGAAAATGAAGTGGAATATTTGCATTGTTTATATGGGACGCGTCCGAGGGTTATCAAATTTTACCACCAACTTTGAACTCCGTTCAGCAGCTTAATGAGGGAAAAAAAAACAAGTCAATTAAAAGTCAGTCTCAAAATACCTCCCAGACAAGCATCTAATTAATATTCTGAAAAACACAAGGGGCACACAGATGCCAAGGCCTGGTGACATCAGCCACAGAAGCTGCTGGTAATGATTTCCTGGTCTATCAGCGCATCTCTGTGCCGTCTCCAGTCGGCTCACTGTAACGCAGGCTGTTTGTTGTCAAAGCTTCACACTTTAATGCCTCCCAACATTGCAGACTTATTGAGCCATGGCTTGATGGTAAACAGAGTAATACCAAAGTACAGCACAAAAGATAATTAACTGGTGAGAAATCCACTTTGCACTAAAACCAAAGCTCGAAGGAGACAATTTGCACCTGGGCCTTGTGAAGTCAGACGAGCTTAGAGGAGCTAGGCTTATAGCCTGTGGTGTAACTAGCGGCAGTACAGGTAGGGGCTGTCACACCAGGGCCCACAGGACTGGGTGTTCTTTGTCACATCTTTATTAGACATATTAAATGATTTCTTACGCAGGTTTTCCCCATTAGTTAAAGGTCGGTTCGGTAACGTACTGATGCGCAAAAACTGATGTGAAAGTGTAGCTCTGCTTGCCACAGGAATGTGATATAAAAGGCTACATCTATTGACAGGTAGAGTGACATACAAGACTATTAGCTTTAGTGTAGAGATGTGCTGTATGCTGTGGGGAGGTGAATTAGCGGTTCCTGTTGACTTCCCCATGCTCCAAAGGCTTTCTACCAGAGCAGCCGTTGGAAGGCTAGCTCAGCTTTATGGAAATTCAATATTCAAATGTTTTTCATGAATGCAGAGGAAATATTACTTTGAAAATATATACATTTAGAATGTGTTGTTTATTTCAAGCAATATTCATACATTATTAATTAATATTTAAATATTTGGACTGGAGGCAAATGTTGCATAGTAACAATGGCTTTGCTTTACTAATATGATTAAATAGATCACTTTCAGTTTCTTTGGTATTAATTCATCAATCCATTGTTCTATGGACTTCCAGATAAACTGTTAAATGAATATCCAGAACTCTGCAACTAGGGTCCTTACCTCCACCAAGCGTACAGCACATATTACACCTGTTCTCCAGCAGCTGCACTGGCTTCCTATTGAGGTTAGGATTGCATACAAAATCCTTCTTCTTCCCCTCAAGGCTCTACATGGTCTGGCTCCTTCATATATGTCTGAACTAATTTCTCTGTATTGTCCTTCCGTCTGCCTCCACTCCTCCAGCTCTGGTCTCCCTCCTTACTGTCTCCTCAACTAAACGTTCTACCCTGGGAGGCAGATCTTTCAGTAGCTGCTGCTGCCCATAAACTTTGGAACTCTCTTCCTCCTCTTCTTCACAACTGTTCAACTTTATTTTCCTTCAAATCACTGCTAAAAATATGCCTTTTTTCCTCATTTTACTCCCAGTAACTTAATTATCTGCTTTATTTTGATTTTTCAATGTATGTACATATGTAAGCTATGTATTTTAAAGTCCTTGGGTTTGGGAAAAGCGCTATATAAGTTGAACTTATTGTTATTCATAGGATCAAAATTAATCAATTTGTTTACAGTGAGCTTTGTAACAAAGCAGCTTTACTGAATCACAGGTCCTGGTTCGAAATAAGCATCACTGACGCAACGCTGACAGGACAAACTCCTTTTAATACATGAGGAAGGGACCTTAAGACTGGGACTAAAGGGGGGTGCCCCATCCTCTTCTGATTGAAACTAGAACATGAGCCTGAGTTGCTCTGAATCATGTACAGCAGACACCGTGATACAGATAGATGTGCACTAATCAACAGGCTTCAAGTTCAATACGCTGCCTGGCTTTGTCTCACTGCACAGATCATAGCTGCCGGTTGCCAAGAATCCACGTTATCAGAGTGTTTCTCAGCATCTGCATGAGCTTATCCACTTCTCTCAGACTCAAAGCTCTCTGTAACTGACAGCTGTGGTGCTGCAGACAAACCGTGGGCTAATCGAGACATGAGGAAGTGGGCTTCCAGTCCTACGCTTAACTGAGACAGGGGTGGGTGGGGGAGTCGTGTGGAGTTGCCTGTAATCTGTGATGGTAAAAAAAAAGAAAGAAAGAAATAAAACAAACAGCTAGAATAGTTTTGCCCCCCACTGCCAAGTATGAGTGAAGTGTAGTGTTTCCCCCACGCTGGGCTTATTTCACACTTCACAGTGTTCTCCATCACCTCTGCCATAAACAGATAAAACAGGACTTTTCCTCAGTCAGGCGTCCGGTCGCTGGACCGCATGCTTCTGTGACAAAGACATTAATATAACTCAGGTGGCATGTTACTAAAAGTATTTTCCCTCAAGCTTTAAAAATAGAGTTGGTTTTCTTTCCTATTAGTATTTCATTAAACTGTCCACAAGAGACACACTTGTATTTTATTTATTATGTTTTTAGAGATTTAAAGGCTGTAAAATTGTTTTTTTTTCCCTTAAAGTTTCCTTTCCCCCTTTATATATCCCTAATTTTAGTCATTTCCAATTAACCCTCTCATTAAAATTCCCCATCATAAGCAATGATCTCAATCTGGCAGGTGGAAAAGATGGAATGGTTTTCTCAGAGATATTTCATGTCAGCTATCCCTACCTTTTTACCTGCTGCCAACACTACAGCACTTGACAACACTACATGCTTAAAGAAGAACACTAGCTCCCCTGTTTGGTTCAGTTAGCTAACACACAACTGTGTGCACCGTGGTGAACGATGGGTTCAAGAGTGCAAGGACGACTATAAGGTGTACAGATGAGTTTTTGTGATGTATAACTAATTCAAAATTCAACTGTGGTGTAGTACTACATTTATAATTATCATTTTATTAAAAAATAAATAGCATATTTATACATTTTATGTTGACTATCACTAACATCAAAATCACCATCTAAACCCATACGTTATCATCCCCAGTTCACATGCTTTTGAAGCACTTTTTCCGTGATGGGTCATAATGAATGCAGTGAGCAATAAACACATCTCACTTGCCATTTTCAAACTATTATATGCTGAATAAAATTCAAATAATTGTTTATACAATGCAACTCTGATAATAAAAAGAGCTGGAGAATGTTTACATTTTAAATTACATTCATATACTACACAAATACATAAATAAATAATTAAAAACTGAAGGTCCATCCATTGTCCGCCGCTTATCTGGGTCCGGGTCGCAGACCTGGGGAAGCAGTCTGAGTAAAGACACTGAAGGTTTAAAACATATTTAAACACCTAACGTTTTCCCTCTGGATAATAGGACTACCAGTAAAAACGGTTCTACTCACAAGAGCCCCCTTAAGCACATTTTGTATCAACATTATGAATATTTCTTCTTTTTCAAAACACTTTTTCCAGTCGATTAATCCCCAGCTCCCAGCTGTAACCCTATTTGCATACCACATCTGGCAAAAAGAAAGCTGCAGACTTCCCTTCTTTGAGAGAAGGTCTGAGTATTCTGAGCCCCTCAGTGCTGCCAGCATCGCAGCACACTTGGAGGAGAGCACTAAGCTATGGATTATGTGAATGTCCAAATCCCTATGTGTTTCTCTGTGTGTGTTTTCCTCATCCAGACTTATGTCTTAGAGTTCGCCTGAGCTGCAGTGAATACCTCTGCTGGCTGAGAGAAATCCCAGTGTTTTACTTTTTTTTTTTTTTTTTTTTTTTTTTAAAGCCTAAAGTACCTTTGGATACCAGACAGTCCCATGGAAGCTCAGTTTAGTCCATTTCTGTCTTGATGAAATGTATATACTTTAAAGGCAGCCAGCATAAACTGAAGCAGACTGGAGTTATACACACAACTCTCCTGCCCATGGGCTGACACATTCTGAACTAGTTGGAGCCTATATAGACTGAGTACTGGGAAAGATATCAATTTATCCATGGTTTTTGACCACACACCACAAATACAGCGGATAAAGAAAGCAAAACACACTTTACTGGGGTTCTTAATGAGAATATTTGTTTTGCATTTAATTGCACGAGTGATGCTTTCCATTAATATTCCATGTGCTGTATAAAATTATCATTATTTTCTGGAAACAATATTCAAGAAAATTACACCATGCAGTGTTATAACCCCTATCACCCCCTTCATCTAAAGCAGTGTTTAAGAAGTCCCTCAGCATAGCAGTGTTTTTATTACAGGGTAGATTTTGTTTTGATGAAAAATGATATAAACCAAAGCTTTGTAAAACCTTCACAAACACAAGTGGGGGTTTCGTCCATATCCTGTGACTCTGGTCGTGATTAATAAGTGAGGAGATATATTACTGCAGATACGGCACTGGAATTTTTGCATGAAGGTTTAGAATCATGTTTATTAGAGATCCATCAGCTCACCATTTATTATAACCTTACCCTTTTTATATATTTCTTTCTGAATCAGTGAAATTAATGTATTTTGGTAGTGAATTGCACAATTTCCACTAGAAAATGACCTAGGCCACAGCTTCAGTAGATCACTCTTTAGTAAGAAAATTGTAAATGGCTGTATCATAGGGAAGAAATCTGACTAAACTGGAAGTGATTATTATCTCTCAACATCCGTGTTCACCTCTACGCAACTGCAATAACACACAGGGAGTGAAAATCTAATTGTTTACATGATGCCTGTGTGTAATATGAATCGTATGCATATAAAAACGTTCATCTCTGCCCAGATCCATATTCACCGCAGAATTAAGGCCAGAGAACAGGCAAATACCACTACAGTATTAGTACGGTCAGATACTGGTGTTGGGTGATCAGTTCTGGATTATGAAACCCACTCCACATCATGTACCCACATTTAACATTGGGCAAGATGACAACTGATTCATGTGCAGCTGCTTCAGAGCATGAGGTTTTGTTTTATTCATTTTCACATAGACCTAGATAGAAACCATTAGCAGCAGAATGACTGCATACTGTCAGAGACTAAATCTGGCATAATTCAGGTTGGGAGTAGCTATTAGACATTCATATACAAATGTGTTTACAATGAATAACATAAAAAGACCTCTGGAATGTTATATTCCCAGATCACCTTGTCTTTCGTGTGAAGCAACAGTCATGTTCTACAAACTCAGCAGGTTGGTTCTTTCCATTTGTCTCTAATTAACAGCCTCAAAGTGAAAAGTTCAAATTTATCTAAAACACTTTCTAACCCTTTTGCAGATGTGTCATCAAAACATGCAATAAATATTTCAAAATAAACATGGAAACTAGCTTATGATGATTTATTTCATTTAGGCTGATTTTGTGCATATCAAGGAACACCTTTCCTTAAAGGAACACTAGGTAAGGTTTTATATTTTTCTTCCTGGGCTCCCCCTTCAGTTGCAGAGTTCAATACACGTTTATGATACTGTCCTGAAATCACGGGGCGGGAGGTAGATTTCCACCCTCCTCTAAAAGTTACTTAGTGCATTTACTGCAGTGCACAACGACTTTGACGCTGTAATATTAAGGTAACAGTACGACCTATTATAATAATACTTATTATTACCCAAGTCTCTTTGGTAGAATTCTACATGTCAGTTAACACAAAATGTGACCTTGTCTAATTTTATTAAGCTGACATCTGTTTCCTACAGTAATGGCAGTCTATATTATGAACATCCAGGAGCGATCCTACTAGACTTTGTTTTGCGCGGAGTTCCTCAGGCAGCTTCTGAAAGGCTAAATGGGATAATAGCAAGGAGGTGTTAACCAACAGTGTGAGCAGAGCTGTCTGTTTACCCACAGTGACCCTCCTCACCACATGATATGCTTCATTCGTGTTTGCTGACAGCTTGGACTTCGTGCTTCACTTCCTCCCCAGAGGAACTGTGGGAAATGCCAAAGGCCGTCCCTTTGACGTCCTTTCTGCTGTGGCAATTTATGCAAAGGCTGCTGGAAGCTTCATGCACGGTGCGCTCAGCCCCCAAACAGCCAGCAGTGCGTTACAGTGTATAGAGAGGCTGGAGTCAGAAGCAGGACAGGCTAGGCTAGGCTAACGAGAGCTCTGGTCACTCACTGACTTAGCTGGTGCTAGTTATAGCACTTAGAAGATGCTTCAGGCATAAGCTACTTCCCCAACATTTAGAGATTGAGCATCTTCATCCAGTGAACACTCAGAAGATGTTTGTTCATGCTTAATGTAGTGTTCTCAGTGACCCCCTAAAGGCCTGGAGTGTGTATTATGATGTTCAAAATGCAGATAATGCTAACGATTAAGCATACACATGCTCTCATATGTATTTTGGGTGAAACTCCAAGCCACTATCTGGATCTAAGTTTAGTGGTCCTCACTATTTCACATTTTTGTCCAACTGCAGGAAAGAGAATAGTCCTCCAAACCATCCTGCTAACAATTAATAACAGATACATCATCTTTCACTTCACATTTACAAAGTGGACCAATGAGTTAGAAGTGACTAATGGAGATGAGAGTCATTTCATAAAGGTTTTTAAAAACATACACAAACGTCAAAATTGAGTCCCTGTAGTGCCGTTATCTGCACCCAAATCATTCCTGCACAAAAGGTGGCCTTGTAAGGTTCTAATTGTGAAGCACAGGACCTTTCTTTAAAGCAGACCTCATAAAACTACGACAAATCTTTTAGCAGTATTCAAGCTTCATTGTAAGATGTACATCCAGAGAGACAGTAAAATGAGAGGAAATGTTGGCCCTGTGTTTGAAAAGTGAAGACAGTTTAAAAGCAGCAACACTACAGAACAGAGCCAGAGCTGGATAATTTTCTCCTCAACAGGTAACAGCAAATAATTTCTGAAAAAAATGTAGAAGTATACACACATACGTATAGATTAAAAGGAATAAAGGCCATTGGTTGTGTGTTTTACATAAAGAAAGTGAGACAGATTTATGTGAGTTTCTCTGTGGTGTGTCTGTGTTTTAAACAAATTAAATAGTATGAACTGTGTTTGAAAAGCCTCGCATATTCACCTATTTAAGGTGGAACAGTGAAATCAAGCTTGGTAGTACACAGCAAATATAAGCATTTCACTAGTAGGTAGATGTTTTAGTGACATTTGCTTGTGTGTTTTAAATGGATAAAATGGAAAATAAGAAGTGTTTCAAAATGAATTTTGTTTATAAAACCTAGCACTAGCTTTATCTTCGCATAGCTGTTTAAGGTGGAACTAAATGCTTGAACACAAAAGATATGAATAAGAAGCAAGGATCTCTAACATAACATTTATGGTTGAAGGAAAATTAACACCAGCCTGGTCTAGTCTAAAATTTTAATGTGGTTTAGACAGTAAATTCTTGTGAATGCTGGGAAAACAGCAAGGTCTCTTTCAATTTTTGCCCTTCACTTAAGTAGGTAAATGTTCAGTGACATTCACATACAATGGATTTGTGTGTTTTAAATGGATAAACTGGAATAACAGTTCTGTTTTGGAATAATATTCTGTCTTTAGTTGAATTCTGTGAAGCTGCTTTGTGACATCATCAGTTGTAAAACACACGATACAATTACATTTGAAGATGAAATTAAAACTAATAAATTCATTCATCCATTGACTGTCTGTAACCACTTATTCAGTTCAGGGTCGCTGTGGGATCCGGAGCTTACATGGAATCACTCGGCGCAAAGTGGGAACACACTCTGGAGGGGGTGCCAGTCCTTCACAGGGCGACAAACACACACACACACACACCTATTTACACTTTTAAGTCACCAATCCACCTACCAATGTGTATTTTTGGACTGTGGGAGGAAACCATAGCACCCAGAGGAAACCCACGCCGACACAGGGAGAACACACCAGACAGCCACCTGGAGCGGGACTTGAACACACAACATCCAGGCCCCTGGAGCTGTGTGACTGCAACACCTGCTGCGCCACTGTGCCACAACAATAAATTGTTCGGTTAAAAATAAGACCAAAGTGTAATGATTTATCTCTTCCAAGATGATATACATATTAAATTAAATTCCTTTACCAATTATATTCAATTATGTATTAAATCTGTAAAATACAGTGTAGCAAATATGTAGGGGATAGTTTGAGATGTATCGTTATATTTAGGGCAGGTAAATTGAGACTCATTAACAAAAGTATTCCCTGCTGTGGTCTACTGGGATTCATGTTTATACCAAGTACGCATACTCACATCTTTAACACAGACAGAAAAAACCTGCTCTCTATGTGTTGGAAAATAGAGAGCATCCATCTCATTTTTTTAGCTGTACATCAGTCTCGATCATGTAATTGTCAAAATCGCTTTAAAGCAGTGAATGATCTAAACATCGTCAGTCTGCTTTGGGTTTCTCATGAATCTCTCTTGTCAGAATAAAGGTTATGATATAAAAGATGTCACATCATTACCAGACAGCATGTTTTATTACTTGTAGTAAATTCCTTCACCCCGGCTTACGGTACTTGCTTTACTTTCCGTCCTCAGCATGTTACAAGGGCCTGTGCGTTAATGAAAAATTCCTGGGATGAGACTCTTCAAACAATGCCCGTATCCAGGAGAGAGCGTGGTTTAATAAAGGCTGCTCAGACGATGAAAATTCATAAGTGCTCACAAATTAATGCGGATCCCCTTAATCCTGTACGCCTGCACTCAAGTGCCAGAGCCATATCAAAGTCCAATAAATGGAAACAGGGCCTGATATTTTTTTTTGTAATTATAATAAATACAATCTAATAGCTTTTTATTTATTTATTTATTTAGATAGATAGTTAGTTAGTTCAATTTGTCTGCAAGTAGGGCCTGTTTTCATTCTAATGGACACACATGAATGGTAGCCCTGACAGGACTGCTGAGAAAGTTCGGGATCTGTGACAGGGTACTCCGCTCGTTCATATGACTATCAATTTACTGGGAGTGTGTATGTCTGTTTGTGTGTGTGCATGTGTGTATTTGGTTGTGGGGGATTGGGTGGGGGATCTCCTTTCTCAGAGCACTTTAGATATGTGAAGAAGTGTTCTGTTCACACTTCCCCTCCTCTCACCTCTGACATTTGTCAAGTGAGACAGGAGCGGAGAGATGAGGAAGCTCATGCATTATTTAAAAGCAGGAGACCGCTCCTCCAGCCCAGACGTTCGTCTAACATAGCCCTTTCATTATCAAGAGGAACGAGAAAAAAAAAAAAAAAAACAGTTAAAGGATGCCGCCTTGCAAAAAGGTGGATGCTTGATCGAAGCACAATGTCTGATCTATCTTCAGGCCTTCCTGAAAGATTGGGCTGAGTTATTTATATGGATGCCCCATATAATGGTGAATAATGTGGATTAACTCACTGCCACAGGATCTGGCTGTTGATTTTACCCACTACCAATCATACGGTGTGATGTATTATTCTACACAACTGAGCTCATGTGCTGCCCTTCATTAGTTTGAGAATAAACGCTTAACATAAATAACCACATGGATCGGCTGGGAGTGATATTCCTGAAAAAGAACGCTCCACTTATAACACACCAATTTCTCTTTCCTGGTGTTTTACTTTGATGCCTGGCAGAAGCAAAATTAAACACATCCTGAAGAATGTGGAAGCAGTGCAGAAGCAAAGAGATCCTGAGGAAGTTCTGTGCTCATAAACTAAAATGAGTACTGTGCCCTGCAAAGCTCTTCAAATGTCTTTTCTCACTCTATGCACATTGTAGAGTCAAACTTTAAAATTCATTAAGTGGATTAAATATACTCCTGCCCTGTGAAGGACTGGCGCCCCCTCCAGGGTGTATTCCCACCTTGCACCCAATGATTCCAGGTAGGCTCTGGACCCACAGTGACCCTGAACTGGATAAGCGCTTACAGATAATGAATGAATGAATGAATATACTCCATAGGTTTAGTAAACATACACTTTCAGATAAACCATCACTGTGGTGATAACCTCAAGGGTACATAATTGGTACCTATATATAGGGAAGATAATTGTATCATATTCTATATTAATTGTATATTGTTGTGTTGATGTTTAATTACTGAATCCAGACCCACAAGGTGCACTATTGTGGACACAGATGTTCAATTGTGTGTGTACAGCTGGTATAATCTCAGTAGAAAAACATAAAATGAGTAACTGAATAGATGATTACCAGAACCGAATCATCCAAAATTAGAGCCTGACCTTGGTGTAAATTTCACATATATGTTCCAACATATTTCTCAGAAATGCAGATATAGTTACTGCAGCAAAGATAGACAAGCTACACATTACTTAATTTAAATCAGAAGAAATGTTAGATAAGCAAGTGTACACGAATGTTTAGTCATGTAGTGAATGTCTGAAAAGAATTTTATAATATTTGTTGTAAAAGTTGTAGGCGGAGCTACCAGCAGTTTTAAAAGCACTTTTGATGGTTCAGTTGAAGCAAAAATATAAACCTTATTACCTTCAAAAAACTGTTTGTTTACTTAAGTCATAGATTTAGGTACATTTTACAAGTATTTTATATATTAGCTTTTTTTTCTGTTGCAGTTTATCAGTTCACACTGAACAATTATTTTGGTTTGGTCCACTTCTGAATAGATTCTGATCAGATTGGCCTAGCCTAACATGTAGTGGCAACTCATTCCAAGAGATTCCCCCTTCTGTCCAATCACATTACATTGCAAACACGCTGGGTTACCAGGTACTCCAACATAGCGTCCTGCAGCCATGAAGTTACCAAGTGAAGAGAGAAAATGTCTCAGTGCCCTTCTAAAAACCTCCATGACCGCTCTTTCTATTTTTAGCTTTTCACTTAAGTAGGTAAATGTTTAGGGACACAATGTACGATTGGTTTGAGTGTTTTAAAGAGATTAAATGAATTAACTGTTGCTTTAAGAGCTCCGTCTTCAGCTCTTAAAATGGAATGGAGAATTCAAGCCACTGGTGAATAACGGCAATAAAACTCATAAACAAACCCACTTTAGGTGCAACTAAATGTTTGCATATGAATATTGTGAGTAATCACATTATTTTGGAAGGGAAAATCGATTAGTCAGATAACACCAGCCTTGTCTAGTCAAAATATTTAAGATGGATTTAGAGAGTAAATTTGTAAACTCAAAAAATGGTGGTTGTCTGTTCACTTTTTTGCCTTTCTCTGGAGTAGGTACATGTTTCAACTGAAATGATGAACACTTTTCTGTGTAAATACGTGGATTATGGCTCATTCTTTTTAGCTATTTAGGTCCAAAGTTCTTAAAATCGTCTTGCGCTTATTCATGTATTTTCAGTTTTCCTCAAGCTGGCAACCTGATTGAACTTTGCATTTGGGAGGAGGGGGAGGACGCAGACAGCTCTGCTGATTTGAAACTGCATTACAGCCCCAAATTTAAACTCTTCATGTCAGAATTACAGACTGCTCTTTTAATTACAATTATAAATAATTATTTTGTTAGGTTCAACTGACAATAAGAGTAGACTTATTCTAAGGTTTAAATTGAATTCAGCTAGTTTCTTTATGCAGGTCAAACTGACATGAAGCTGATGAAAAACACCAATAGAATACAAGGTGAAAACATTCAGTAAATGTCTAGATTGTTTGCATAAAATAGTTTTCTGTTAGGTTTATCTAAAAGTGATGATGTATTATTAGGTAAGTGCCTTCAAATGGGTTTTCTCTTCTTTTAAACATGATCATCAGCATTAAAGAGCAGTGATGTAGCACAGAGTTTGCTAGATGCTAGCAAGAACTTCAGAATTTAGGCTACTGGTTTCACAATGCTGCACCCAGATCTGACTCTGGATGCTAATGGCCATCTGATTTTGTGCTTCTCTCAGCAGCAGAAGCTGTGATATTCTTGAACATTCCCCTTTGCAGAGCCGGGTGTCTCTGGAGAGTTGGCTATAGAGGAGCATTATGGTATTTCTGCTATTTTAAGATGAGGTCTTGAGATGCCTCTTTGGGGATAAAACGTGGCTTTCTTAAGCGTTGATGGACCAATTTGTACCATTCTTGCTCTATTCATTTCCAGGGAGTCATTTTTTATAGAAGTCAGCTAAAATGGCAGTGAAGTCTTCCTTTAGGAAACTTAAGCACTGACAAAAACAGCTGCATGGGCCTGCATTACACAATGCTGCCAGTTCAGTCACAGCACCACTGGCTGTACCATTTTTATTGAGCTCTATATCATTTTAATGTGCATGTTTTTTGTTTTTTTTTTTGTTTTTTCTTTTCAGGAAAAGCTCCCAGTCTGGTCGTATTCAACTGGGGTGGGGAGGGAGTTCAGGATCGCCAACCCTCAGTTTCTTTCATTTCAGAGCTTTGACCCTGAACTGAAATTGACTGAACTAAAAGAACTCATAATATATCAGCAATAACTCTTGTCCCTCAGAACAAATCCTACAGTATTCAATCATTCTAAAAACTCAACAAAGAGTCAGCGTCAAAGCACTTTCACAAGATCCCCATTAACACCCCTCCTCTACACCCCCACATGCTGTTGAAAGGTGTTTCCTCCTCAATGAGATCTGATTCCCTTCCCATTTGAACATTCCCTTAATAGAAACATAACAAATAACAGAATAATTAGATGTGATTTCAGGTTGAGGCCGAATATTAGCATGATAATAGAAATGTAATTAGTTATACCTTCAAGAAAGAGACTGGGGTGGTGTGGGGGGGCTGCAAAGTTATCGACATTGTAATTTCAGTTTTACCACAGTTCTGATTAAAGGAATTGTCACGTTGTAAAACCCATTGCTGCCCTGAATGAGGTTTTGTGGCCGCGCTAAATGAAATAATGTGAGCCTGCTATCTTGGTATTTGAACGTGTAGGAATTAGAGAGGTTTATTGGCGGTGCATAATTACATTTTATTGTTTCTGGAGCTCACCTCTGTTCTCCTTCCTCCGTTCGTCATGCTCTCAGCAGTCATCCTCCCCACAAGAACATTCCTATTGTGTCACCCGCCCCATATAGTAAATTTGATATCCTTTCATTATGCAAATTATTTTCATTTGAGCTAAAAACTGGAGAGTCAAGGAACAAAGACAGATGAAAAGGACACTGGAGGGTGTGGAATTGGATACTGGAACAAGGCTCATGGCGACGGATCTTTTTCTGGCATGGATCAAACCAAAGCCACTGTTTTTTGTTCTCAATGTCAAATTGATTGCTCCTCTGAGAGGCATTTGGTAGCAATCAGGACTGACACTAGTTTCCTTGCTTGCAAATCTGTGGTCATATTAAACTTTTCTCTATGCAAAAAAATTCCCTCCACCTTCTCACCTTCTGACAGTAAGCTGTCAATCAGAGCAGTATCAGACGATTCTTATCTTGATAGGAAACGTCTGACCTGGGAAATGTCATGCATTTTCAATCACATTAACCGAACTGGCTGGTGAGTGTTGTGGGACGAAATTATCGGCGCGAAAAGATGAGCTCCTTCAGAGCAGGGTCGCAGCCTTGTGTCATTTGAGGGCTCAACTGATGGCTGGCTGTCTCAGCATGACTGCACACCACCACCCCCTCAAACAGAAACACATGCACACACAACCCATCACTTTCCCTCTCACACAAACACATGCACATACTCCAAATTCAGACTCGCCATCGGCAAGGTTAGAATTTGCCTCTCTGATATCCTCTGTGTCTTTTATTGGAAATAATGAGGATGTCACTTCTTCCCTCAATAGGGAGGGTCTGAGCCGCAATGCCTCAAGAACAGACAATCTGTATTTTTTTTTTGTTGTTTTTTTTATAATAATGAAGGAATAACAGAGGGGCTGTTTGATTTGCTTAGTCTTGGAGCTTTTGGGATTTTAATGAATGCTTGTCAAACAGAAATGTGTGCCTGAAAGTTTTGAGGTCATTTGTGGTGAAGAATCTGCAGCCATGTTTCTCTCCTTTTTTACACATTCATATTTGAAACACCAAACGCACGTCTGAACTGTAAACAGCCAAGTGGTAAAGATAGGAATGTATACACAGCAATGGACATTTCGCAATTAATGCAAATCTAGTAACTAATCTGAGTAGATAATCTGTTAATAATTTACTGGAAAAAAAATCATGTTACACATACTACATATATTGATGTTACCATTAAACACACAAGCCTTCCATTAGTCAGTGCAGCATTACTCATTAAAACGTGATCAAACCTTCCTTAAACCTTAAGCGCATTGCAAGCCCTTGACTGTATCATGCAGAAAGGACATTCTATAAACAGCACAATATACAGCAACTGGGTGGCACAGTGCTGTCTGTGGGTTTCCTCTGGGTTCCTCCCACAATCCAAAAACACATGGTGGACTGAGCATTCAAAAAGTGTACATAGCTGTGAGTATGTGAGTTACTGCGCGAGTGTGATTCCTTGTGATGGACTGGTGCCTGGTCCAGGGAATGTTCCTGCCTTGTGCCCAATAATTCTGTGTAGGCTACAATAGTGTTGTCTGGGTGAAGGTCACAATCAACCATGAACATCACTCCAGTGTGTACATTAATACTCTGATTTTAATTCAAGATGTTGTAAACACACACACACTACTGAAAGAGATCAGGCCTGAACTTTCTGTATCAATCATAAGTAAGTAGTTAACTGTAACTCAGTGTGCAGTTGAGTCTCAGCTGAACTGCCGGGATAAGGTCTGGATTTAGGAGGAACCCAGGTAATGACTTGGCAAGTGTCGTGTAATACAGGCATTTTATTCTTCTGGATGATTTTTAGGAGTAATTTTCTTACCGTTTTCTTTAATTGCTTCACCTCACATCCATATGATCCTGACTTCTTCCACGTGAAGGCTTTTAAAGCCACATATTGTTTAATGAGACAATGCTAATTATGTTTTACACTGAGATGATTTTCATTGTTACACGCTCTTTTTGGGCTTGTGTCTTCAGAGGAAACTTTTATAGATATAATACCAAGATTCAGCAAGGAAGATCAGTACAACATATTCTTGGATTTTACAGAATTTAGACAACATTCCTCAACAAAAACATCAGAATCTTTGAAAGAAAAGATTGCTTCATTTCATGTGAAGTTGGCATTATAATATATAACACCTCCATCACACACACACACCTTCCTTTTCTGTAATCTCTTACTCTCCCATCGATATCATTGTGCTGTTGCCTTTGTTAGTTTGCTGCTCATTGATTTATTCACAGTACCCCTCCAAACACTGCCTAGTGCAGTCTGCAGAATAAAATATATTATTGCCCCCTGGTGTGTACATCAGATATTTCAGACATGATGTACTTTCAAGACTATCTGTATATACCCCAGAAAGCCAACACTGGTATGACATTTAAAACATGTATTTGAACAAGACAGCTACATTCACAGAGTCACACAGCAACATTAAGCAGCTGGGTTTCAGACTAAATGTACAGATCTTACTAAAATTAAAACTAGGAAAGTGTTAACAGCTTTTTAAACAAAGTACGGATCTTAATCGTTTAAGCTGAGAATGCATACATTTTGACACTATTAAATAAACTATGCTAAAATATAAGTCCTACAGAGAATGTTTCTGCATTAAACGCTTTCAGATTGTGATGTTAAAAACTCGTTTGAGTACCTCGACAGTAGAGCTTAGAAGACAATGCAGCATCTTGGTCCTGTGTCAGGCCAAAAAAAAATTCCAGCACAATCATTTGTCTTGCTGTTGGTACGTCAGCAGACTTGTCATGCGGCTTCTGGGACATCAGATACTATACAAGTGCAGAGAAAAGCCACTCACTCTCTGTCCCTCTGCAGTCCACACTCCAGTTCCTCACACCAAAATTAATCACATCTGACCTGCTTTCAGTGGCAGAAAGCTTGACAGTGCTTGGAGGGCACAGAGGTCACCCAAATGAATCTGCCCCCCCTGACCCTTTGCAATAAAAGAAGACATGCTACTGAGGCCCAGAAACTTTCAAATAATTTTGAATGCTCCTCTTCTGACCCCTGTCCACACAGAAACTATTTTTACTGAAGACGAGGATACATTAAAAATCTACTTAATCTCTTAGAAGTGCAATAAGATATTATCCAAAAAAGTAGTAAAAATAAATAATTAACCTGATTATGTATTGCACTTAACATATATGCTATGACTAATCAAATTTGATTGCTGTCTCTTAATGAACAAGTTTATGCTCCATGGAATGAATCAGACAAGTGAATGGACAGAGAAGAATCAGTGATTGTATCTTTACCATTTTTTTTCTTTCCTAAGAAATATTTACATGTTCTTTAGGATAATCTGTATTTGTCAAATCTGTCCACTGAAAGAGAATCAAATAAGAATTAGGACCCTGTTCTTGTGAAACTAGAGAAAATAACAGAAACACTTAACAGAAATGAGTTCCATCATTAAAATTTATGTGAATATGACTAACATTGTAAAGGAAAGAATATGTGATTACACTTCATCAGAAACATGGACCACAAATTTGACTCAAAAAGAAAGAAACTACCTATTACTTCTCTCAAGCAGTAATACATTTTATTCATTGAATCCTGGCACAAGATATTCAACATATTCATTAATTCTAAGTTATACTGTAAAACCCAAACAAATCAGTACTGTCAGATCCCTGTGATTAATCGATTACTTCCTTAGCTTACTCAGCTGGGTGTCAATTCTTTTCTTAACAGAGTAGAGCCTTTGTCAAGGCATCCATTTACAGTGCCCTCTGGTGAAAAATGTAGATTACAGGAGTCCCCCGCCTCTCTCTTTTGATTCAGTTCATGGCAATGCAGATAGGTGTGTTCCTGCCTTGTCCTTACAGTTACAAACACTTTTGAACAGCCAATCCACCAACAAGAGCACTCAGAAGAAACCCACGCAGACACATGGAGAACACACTAAACTACCACAGACAGTGACCAGAGGGTTTGAATACACAACCCAACAACCCAAAGGCTGTGTGACAGCAACAATACCTGCTGCGCAACCGATGTGTGACATTAGAAAAGATGTTTGCAGAAAACTGGTTATCCCAATGTTACCATTTCCTAAATATCCTCAAATTATCAAGGAATCGATTTTTAGCTGTTTTTTTTACAGTTGCTCTAGTGTCTAGTCCACAAATTCTGTATTACTTAAGGTTTCACAATTGTAGATTTAATTGTATTTCACATTCACAACTGTCTAATTACGTTTAGTGTAACTAATCTTTGAGTCACTGGGAGTCCTAGAGACTACAACTGGCCTCCGTCTCTAGGTGGGCTGGATGGCCATCCTCCACCCCACATGGACACAATGCTAATCGTTGCAGGAATTTGTTTGAAACCAGGTGGTGGCTTCCTGTCACGAAGGAAGCATCTGCTTGCACTCACCCTTTTGTGAACTGTTCTGTCTGTCCTAGTTAACAGGTGGAATAGGAGAAAAATTGGACTGGGATAAAATTTAAGTTTAAAAATATATATATATATTTTTCAAGATCGATAAACAAAATATTTGCTACAGATTTGTGTGGGGGGTGACAGATGGAAAATGTAACAGCTTTTCTTTGTATCTCACCTTCTCACATTAAAAGAAATGTTGACATTCTGGTGGAAATGTTAAGTCATTCTTTGTAAAACTGCAAGAAGACTCGTTGTTTTAAAATAACTCAAAAGGTAGAACACTGAGACTTGGCTTAACAGAAGCGGTCTCCACTGCTGCTTAGACAAAATTTGTATCTTCACATATTCAAACATGCATTCACACAATTCGACAACTGCCAAAAGGTTTCTACAGAATGGGATTAGAGATAATAGGTGCCATGTTCTTTTGTAACTTAAAATGCCATGTTAAACTTAAAATAAAACTATGTACGAATTGCATTTTTCTGCCTCCTGAACTCCCCCTACCTGCTGCTGATTGTAATTCACATTTACAGTACTGTCATTAAATTAAGTCTCACACATACACACCGAGTGATGTTAATATAGGTCAGGAAAGGTGCTCAGAGTTTCTGCTGATGTTGAGCCGGGGGAATGTGTGCAGTGAAATAAAATGAGGTTGACTGCCCCATGATTTAAATGTTGCTTAGTCCAGTAAACCGGCAGAGAACCCAGGGGGGCAGCCACTGAGGCCTTATTCCCTATTATAGTTCCGTGGAACATCAATCATTTAGACGCTATAATTATAATTAAAAATACTACAGAGTGTTCCTTTAAAGACCAAAACAAGTCCTAGTCAACAGAAAGAAAGTCTAAAGTCCAGAATAGAGTACTATAGCAATGTAAGGTTAGTAAGCATTAAGATTTTTACAAAAATAAATAATTAAATAAAATTAAATACCAACAAAAAATTGTATTGTGTACTACAATTTCCAAAAGTTTATATAAAAAACAAAGTTTACTTCATGTAGCTGCAAATAGCAGCAAAAATATATTTTACTTACACATTTCATTGTCTACTTCTAAAAGGCTCTACTGGCACATGTCTGCATTGAACCAATCATGCCATTATCACTTTAAGCTGGTGTTGATGTCCCTCTCAGACCCTAAGCTGTGTAATGCTACATGGTCATTACTTCATCATTTGAATTGGTTATGCACTCACACAGCATGTCTTCAGCCTCTTTTCCTCCACTTAAGCTGTGCTTCTGCAAAACACTGTGGCATAATTAAGAAATTATATGCATAATATTCTTATGCATCGTGTTACTAAAGAAATCTTAGGCAGGGCCCAGATTTGAGAGACAGCTGCCAACCCAACCTTTGCACATTTTATTTAAACTCCTATATTTAATGTGTGCCCAGGAAGCTGCTTACACACAGGCACAGTATATATTTGTCTTTTGCTGAGCATGCAAGTTGGCATGTGATGGTGGCAGTAAAAAAAATATACATACACCAAGATAGAAACCCTTGTCACACAATTAATTATGTGTTTGCATAGCATTAATTTCCATTAATACTATATGTAAATGAGAAGCAGGGTGATTTGGTTATGCTCTAGCAGAACAGGGTAAACAAACCGTTATGTTATCCAGAAGAAAACAAATTTATTTGATGACATTCAGGCTGTGTCCAGTACTGAGAGGAAAAAAAAACGGATAAACTGAAACTGGATGTAGCATATATGCAACAGATTTAATACTAATTAAATAAGCACTCATTGTGTATTAATGTTTTCTTGACTCTATCAAAGATAAAATAGATTCAACTGATCATTTATTGGTTATTATTCTTTAAAAAAGGACATTTTTCATTACATTTAATTGACGTTACAATGTTAGGTTTTTAAGTGTTGTGACAATATATTTTTAAATGAACATACGGATTAATTGAAGAAAAAGCCCAATCAATTATAAAAATATTTAGTGGCAGACTTAATCAGAATTAGCATTTGTGTGATTAAAATACAATACAGAACATGCCAAATTAAAATGCCATTAATATGCCAAAGGAACAAGCATATTCTATTATTTATAACTTAGGGCTTATGAAATGAAAGGCAAAGAAATTCAAGCTATTTTTCTGGTAGTAGTTTAGAATATCTTTATCAAGTTCAAGACTGCCAAAAGCCTATAACTAGTCAAGAATAAGTAGGGACAGTGTCTTAACTTGGCCAAGTCCAAACTGAAGACCACGGAGCAACATCCCCACTAATTATTTCATTATATATATGATATTATATCATATTTCAATTTCTGCTAGAACACCATTATGATCAAGACTAGTTCTTAAAGAATAAACACTTACTAACCTCAGTCAAGGTTATTCAAAAATAAAACAAACAAACAAACAAACAAAAAAAATCAGATAAACAATACAATGTGGTTGAAGGAGTGCGTATGTGTGTTAGACTAACCATCTTGCAGGATTACATCATAATATCCCACTACTACTGTGGTTAATGTATCTGTATTTAATCATATAAACAATAAATAAATAAAAAAAAAAGACAGGAAAAAAAATATTTTGCCTGTCTGATGTTTGCATAACATTGTGAAGTGTGCACTAGTGTTTGTATGCAAACATAACGGAAAATATGTTCTCCGTTCTAACTAATAACTTTTGGCTAGGCATATTTGAATCACAAACTTTTAAAATGACCCTTTACTCCATCTTTGCCTTTTATTCTTTCTAATAAAACTTTACTGTGGCTTTGGAGATGACAGTAGATGCGACAGCAAGCATTGCACTGCAGTCTTTGAGCTGATGAAAGAGTGTAATTAAAAAGCTTCTGCGCAATCGCCCAGCTTTGTGTCAGACGTCTCCTTAAATAACACTGCTATTGTGCCTATTTGCATTCAAGCAGGTTATTAATTGCCATTTTATTCGCAATTAACAAGACAGTGTAATTACCACCACATTCTCTCCTAATGACATCCCCATTTAAACCCAGTGGTAAATGGATCAGGCTAAGATAGCAGCAACTGAAGAGACAGCTGAAATAAATAATGGTCATTAGAGAGTGCTCGACAGAGTGTCATAGAATGCAACTTGTTCATTTCCCACTTGTTATTAACATTTAAGCTCACCACGAACTGTTTCTAAAACAGGGTTTGCACAAAGCTGCAAGATTAAGTGCTGAATCTGATTTATGACAACAATGCCTGGTCCCACGTTTGACAACAGAACCCATGTAAGGGCTTATTTTTCAAACAGACTCCTGGCTTTATGCCACAGTCATTCCAGTCTGTTTTTAAAGTCTGGGCAAACATTTTTTTTCTCCTTGGAACTTTACCAAACTGTTGAAAATGTTCACTTCTCGTGCTACAATAAATAATATCTAGGGACAGAATACCCATACAACAATTAATTCACATTCTGATCGTTCAGAGAATACCTGGTTCATAAAAAAATATATGTTACCTACTAAGAGTCTTTAGAACACCTGCATTAAATTGAAAAGCAGTACTTAAGTATTATTTATAAATAACAGTGTGAACAAACACAATCACCAATACACACACACAGTCAGGAAAAAGCTAGGATTGTACAGGGTGAGATAAAGTCGCAGGACACAAATGTATTTCAGAAATGAAAAGGAAAGTGACATATCTCAATACCCTAGCAAGTAATGGTGAGGGGGCCTATATTTTAGGCTGTGTCCGGAACATGGCTGCCATCTTAAACACTGCCATACTGGATACAGGGCAAGTTTTTTCAATTGGTCACATAGCATATCCAAGAAGAGCAGATTTGTCTCAGAAATCGATTGCTGCTATCAGATTTACAAGATTTCTTGTAGTTCAAAAGTTATCAACCCACAAATTTTGCCACTGGCTCTTTACAGGCTCGAACAGACCCTAAATACTCAGCTTATATTTTAACTTATATTTTTTTGAAGCATACGGTCAGGAGTGGAATTTTTGCTTTAGGAAGCTGAGTGTGCAAAAACACGTATACACCACTGTATATATTCAAAATACTTCACTTTACAATAATATTTCAAGCAAAGACCCAAACCCACACAAAACGACTTCAGCCAAACAGAGTTTTGGTTCCCGTTTGCAGCTATGGCACAAGAGCCAGGCAAAGAAAACTAGTCCTCACTTGTGCTTCAGATCTGAACAAACACAGATCCATAAGGAAACCCGCATATCCCTTTAGACTTCAAATCTCCTGAAACATCCTGAATTCTCTTCGTGTAGATTTTATACAAATTAAGTATTATTACATGATGAAGACAGTAGAACCCCACCACAGTATACATTACAGAGATGTCTAGGCCTGACAGATACTGTCATTCTATGAGACCTGGGAAATACAGCCCTGCTTTGGCAGTCACATGGCATAAATGAACCATGGCTTGCAAATCAGTGCGTCGGATTGATTCCTCGTCACTCCAGATTTGCTAGGAGAATGTGTATATGTGTGAGGTCGTGCCCAGCTTCATGAATTCAATATTGATCTCCATTCATAGCTGAAGACAGGAGAGGCCATTCTGTGTAGTTTATCGTGAGGAGAAGATGGTGGTAATTGCTGCATCAGGTCAGATAGGTTTTTCTGCTCATAAACTGTGCAAATATTACGATCGCTTTGTCACAGCAAATATTAATCTTAGCTAAATGAACTCTGACATAGTGCACTGCAAGCATATCTGTAATTCTTTCATTCTACCACTTTTTTAGTTTGAAAACTAGGTACATGGCTTGTCACCTTTTACATTTTAAATACATGAGCAAAAAAATGTAGACATTTGTAAGATGCACCCACTGCCAATACAGGTTTGGTTGTGTGCACACAACGTGTATAAGCACTGCAGGAAGCATTGTCATCAGACTGCAGCAATGAATCATACAATCACCATGTTCAAAGCGTAGAGCTGGCCAGAGGGGTACAAAGCCCCTGGCACTGAGCTGTGGAGCAATGGAACTGCATTTGGTGGAGTGATGGACGTCCGTTCAAAACCTAATAATGAGTTTAAGTGGTGTTTGTGTTTCAAATCTTACTGTGTAAACCCAGTACTTGAGCTCACTAATGAAATCCTCATAGCAACGTAGGTTCTCTTTTGTGAAAAGAAGAAGCTGTTACTGCAGCAAAATGGAAAAAAATTAATACCCGTGATTTAAAAAAAAGTAGGCATCCTGACTTAGGTGGAACAGATGTCTATATTGTATGCATGGTCTGTGAGTTGTCTGTATTAAGTGAAATCCTTTCAACAATGAATTTTCATTTTCAGCTTCACTTAAATTAAGTCACTGAAAAAAGCCTTGCCACAGACATTCATATCCATGGTATAGCTGCAGGGCATGATGCTATAATATCATTAAAAATGAATACAACTTCATTATTAATAATGTAAGCTTAATTGTTTTCGAGAAAACATTTCCCAAACAAGTCGGAATTGTATTATCAGTGTTTCTCATGTACTCTGTGGGGATACTGTAATAGGTTACTTTGGGACCAAGCCAAAATGCTACATTTAAAAAGTTGATCAGAATATTTTTCAAATAATTTATTTATTGGATTTTGTGGCAAGGAGGCAAAGCTTACTACTGGATTTAAGGACAGCTGCTAAAATCAATGGTAGATAATAGAATGGTCAGAATGGTGGGCCAGTGTTAAAGGGCCTCTTGGGGGGAGTAGGTCTAGAGAGTGGAGTTTATGCAAAAACATAAATATTAGATTAAATACAGGTTCATTTATCCAATTTACATCATCTTTCATGAAACATAAACCAATAACACCTCAGAACTGCAGATGTACAGCTTTAAAGTCATAAGCTCTTACATGTCAAAAGATTTTACAATGGCTCCGTCAGACACGCTAGGCTCACGGCAGAAAAACAGCAAAGAGCTGTTCCTGCTCCATAGGTGAATAATATTTACTTGTTTTGGCTGTTTCAGATTATGTAACTGGGCACCCACTCTAACTGTGTGAAATTAAACACAGTGAAAGTGCTATAAAACTAAACAACTTGAGTTACACATGACTTTCTCCTCAAACATATTGTTCCACTTTATAAGACATAGAGCTTCTGGATGTAAACAAATCAGAGAGAACTGCAGTTTCCCCACAAAAAGTATTTTGTAAACAACTGTAATTTACCGAGATTTTTTTTGTATTAAAAAAATGTAGCCTATAAATCTACCACAAAACCAAAGTGCAGATAATTTAGTGTGTGCAACAGTAAACAAAAACAATTATACTAAAGTAACCTTAAAGCTTGACAGTAAACAACTATACAAATACTGAATAACTGCTGTGCTGAGTCAGTGTAGTTTATTAGCTTGGGTAGAGCTCACTGGCTGCTGAAATAGTCTAACGGCATTTGTGATTTTCATCGTCCTCAACCAGGTGCTTCTGTTTGAGGTGACGAAACAGATTAGTTGTTTCCCCCTTCTGTTGTTATAGCCTTTCCACCATATTTGTAACTGTGCCTAAATGACTCAAGTAAAGAATGTATGTCATATTATGGGCAAATGCACAACATCATTACATAAACAAGTCAGCACATCTCTATTATATTGATATTAATTATTATTATTGTTTTTTTTAATTATGACAATATTATCGTGAGTGATACGATATGGAACCGTCCTACTCTGTACCCTATGAATTTGCAAAGAAATAATGACATCTGTCATGAAATATATCAGTAATATGTAACATGGCCCTATTATTTTACTGAGCAAAATTGATCTTGTATGCTGACTGATTTATAGCATTCTTATAACAATGCGACTTAACAAAGGTCATTTTAAATGTCATTGGATATATAGCAACATATTTTCCTTGAACAATTTTCAAGTTATTTCTTCTAGTGTTTTGTTGGTATTTTTACAGATACACAATGGAGGAGTGGTCGGAGAACAAGAGTTCTCCTAAAACACTAATGCCTTGGAGTTTCATACAACCTCAGTTCAAATGTTTTGTTAAATATCAACTGTTTATAGACTTTGGAATTACCCTGTGGAGCAATCAATTAATAACCAAGATTGTGTAAACTCCTATCCCATGTATGGAAGACCAATGAAGACAATTCAGTGTACATATCCAGGTACCATTTAAGAGGCCATACTCTCATAGCATTCCAGAAACAAATTTATATATCATCGCTATCTAAAGAAAAATATGCATTACCATTTTTGTTGAGTTTTGCATCATTACATCATATTAACACAGCTATCCTTCACATTAAGTAAACATTTCAGTATAAATAAACCAATAGAAATGGTACAAAATTAATGGACTTAAATCTTCTTACATTGACATCCACTGAAAGTCCACTGAAATGTTTTTGTTTTTGTTTTCCTTCTCGTTAAAATTTCTATCTTGGAGATGCATGTTGTTCTTTGTACAGCGACAATATTTGTGTAATTACGCCCTAGTATCCTTTCCATTCCATGAAAACACAATCTGCATATCTTTAACATTCAAGTTCCGTTCACCGCTAGAATTCTTTGGTCTCAGATTATTACGCAGTCCATCAGGGAGATGTCAAGGACAAACTACAAGTCAGAAACCTCAAAACTGAACCGGCAGCAGACTGGGCTGTTAGCAAGCTGACCCAGGAGAGATACCTCCAGATAAATGGCTTCTATAAGAAACAAAGTTTCATCACATATACCCGGTGGTTTCTTTTGAGCCCATATGAAGCCATGGGATGAAAATAAATTAACCAAATTAATTGCAAAGCAAAACAAGAGCAGGAAAGATGCAAGCAGACCCTGCGAGACCAACCTGAATGAAGAAAAGAACAGAAGCAAAACTAATTTTCTCTCAATTATTTTTCAGACAATAGTCTCACTGAATACTTGACATCATGTATAGTGAGAAACTGATGGTAGGGTGAGCTGAGCATGAACGAGGTGTCCATGTTGTTGTCATCCTTTCACGCTTCAAACCAAAACAAGATGGTATCATTAGTTTAGAGGAGCTTGAAAATGGAAAATGTCACTAACAAAGCATCAAATCACTGGAAACTTTTGGCCTAGAATAAGAAGAAGAAACACGTTTATTGATCCCCTTAGGGAAATTGCTTCTCTGCATTTGACCCACCCATGGTAGTCAACATACAAACACACACTACTGAGCAATTCTTCACATACACCTAAAGGCAGTGAACACACACAACCCGAGCAGGGGCTGCCAACCACCTTTGCACCCGGGGAGCAGCTTGGGGATTAGGTGCCTTCTAGGTACAAACTTGCTTCTCTAACCTCAAGGCCATAGCTGCAGCACTATACGCAAAATTCCTAATTGCTTCTAGTAAGTAATCAAAAAACATTGGGCATTTAATCAAGATAGATTTTATTTATTTATTTGTGTGTTTGTGTGTTAAACTAGGGTTAACACACCGATGTGCCATGACCATGGAAGTCCAACACCCAAACATCTGTTAAGAGGTGGTTGTGCATAGAAGCATTTAGTTGGCCAGTATAAAAGAAAGTGTTTGTAGAAACATGCACACATTAGAAACTAAGTAAATGTAAGGCATCACTTTTATTCTGTGTATCACGCTGCATGTGATGCATAAAACATTTAATATTTGACCACCTTTTCATGTTTCTTCATTGTGCGCCTCTTTTCGGGTCCATTTCGGATGTTTGGCTGATGGCTAGGCGGCCAGCTGAGAGCTCTTTGTTTACCCATTGCTGTCACTTGTGCATCTCGTCCCCCAATCTTTCATTTTACACTTGACCAAGCATCTGAAATGAGCCTTGCGGAGACAAACAGCGGGCCAGTACACAATTATAATTTTTCAATCATTTGGAGAGGTTGGTGCATTAGCTGAATTAGGTATCTTCACTGGCTTGTTGTCTTTGGCGATAAGAGGGTAGTGGAGCTCCCATTAGCTCCGCGCAGGATTAGGAAGGGTGCAGGGCCTTTTCCGAAACAACATGGGAGCGCATTGTAATGAGGCTGCCGCGCGGGACCATAGACACATTTTTCATCTAGCTATTTAATCAGAGCCAAGGTGAATTTCCCCTCTCTTCAGAGTCAGTGCAAGAAGGGGATTTGCAAGTTTTGAATGTGTTGATGACATTTAATCTCTGCGGAGGAGGACTACGAGCTCTGACTGACATCCATGCGTGCAGAATGAAAAGGGACAGGGCCCAAAAACAGCAGATAGAATACACGTCTCTTCCTTTGAAAAGCACTGTTTCACTGAATAACAGGGGAGCGCTGCAACATAATAGATGCTTTTAATTATCAGTTATCACACGTGTGATGGCTAGATTCTCATTCTGTCAAAAGCATCAGCTGGGTGCAAAGGTTACAAGATGCTCCAGTAATTGGAGGAAAGTTAGAAACTAGGTTACTTGGAATTTTTATGCAATTAAACAAAGACAAATATGCTCCTGTCTTAGCCCCACCCTCTTTGGTCTCCTTCCTTCTGTTCTTTAGTGTTTTCAGTTGTCTTTCATTTGATATTCATTCTTCCCCAAGAATTTCCAGTCTTTTCTGTACATTTTCCTACTGCTGTCCCTCTCATGTAAGAACTGCACAGAATTAATTGCATATCTTGTGTTAAGCTGTAAAGTTAAATGCTACCCCATCAACAGCTAACATGAAAACAAGTGACAAAAATGTTTTCAATAATTAATAACGTTTCTTTGTAGCCTGCTGCTACAGCTGGACTATAATAACATATCTTTACAGGCAGGCAGAGCTGACAAAAAAAATATTGCAAAAGAAAACATGGGAAATTCATAAAGAAGTGAAAGATGAAATTTGTGTGGCTGGTGCATAATTTTGAGAATATTATTTTTTTCTGTTGATTTTACTGCCAGCTTCCACATTAACCACACAACACCAGTCCATTCTTTTACACAGACTGCACATTTAGAAAACACAATATTTAAAGCACAGCCTCGGCTTTCAACAAAGCACTGTTACAACACCGTGATCTTCACTGATCCTAATAACAGACCCCAGAGCTGACTGATCAAAGCCTGATGAGGACAGAGGTGCGTCAGTGGGATTAAATGATAAAAATCTTCAATCTAGCTGTCCATACCGAGGGAAATGGAAAGTTCCTCTTTATGCCATTCCCTGGTTTTACTAGTATCATAGAGTAAGCGTGAACATACTGAAGCAAAATATACACTGAGTTTTGGTAAAGAAACATGCTTCACTGTAAACATCATAGAACAAACCATCAAGACTACTCATGAATGAAATGAATAATGTTGATTATCATGTAAAAACTGTGATGGTCAGGGTGTAAAACACATGAAATAATAAGCAAACATGTGGTTCTCATAGTCAATGTGGAAGAAATGGGCAGACATTTGTATCTGAGAGATATTCACAAGAGCCAGACCATTATGGCCAGAGAGTTTAATACTACGGCAAGTCTTTAGGTTTTTTCCTGTCAGCAGTGCTGAGTATTTAACATTCATTAAGTGCAAAGCAAAAATCAGAAACTGGATGCTGGGCACCCCAGACATTTTGATGCACAATACAGGATAAAAAAGTAACATGAAACCTTGATAGTGATACAAAATCTCTATCTGCACATGTTGGGAGAGAATAGAATTAACATGTCCAGTTGTATTGTAAACTATATGCATTTTGCAAATATAATACAGCTACAGGTATGATATGTTAAACTGAAGAGACACTGACATTTTATTCTTGATCTTACAAGTTTTAAATTTTAGAAGTGCATCATAGAAGTGTATAGGCAGCCATGGCCTGGTGGTTAGGGAACTAGGCTTGTAACCGGAAGGTTGCCAGTTCAACCCCCAGAGCCAGCAGGTCATGACTGAAGTGCCCTTGAGCAAGGCACCTAACCCTGAACTGCTCCCCGGGCACTGTGGCTAGGGCTACCCACCACTCCGGGCCTGTGTGCTCACTGCCCCCTAGCGTTCACTAGTGTGTGTGTGTAAATGTGTGTTTCACTGCACGGATTGGGTTAAATAAAGTGATTATTCTATTAAATCACTAATGACCTCCTAATGGCAGCTGATTCTGGCTTACTCTCCATCCTCATCCTCCTTGACCTGAGTGCAGCATTTGACACCATCTGTCACACCACCCTCCTCAATAGACTATCCTTCATTGGTATCACTCAGATGTCCCTAAACTGGTTCAAATCATACCTCTCCAGCCGCACTCAGCTCAGGATGACACCCAGCTCTACCTTGCCTGTAAATCAACTTACTGCTTAGCAGAAATAAAATATTGGCTTTCTTCAAATTTGCTTAAACTAAACAGCGAGAAAACTGAGGTTCTGCTCATTGGTACTAAATCAACATTATCCAAAACTGACAGCTTTTCTCTTAACATTGACAACTGTTCTGTTCACCCCTCCCCACAAGTAGAGTCTTGGTGTCATCCTTGACTGTACTCTTTTATTTCAATTACTCCCCAGACCACTGCCATCCTTGTCCACAGTCTTGTAACCACCCGACTTGATTATCCCAACTCCCTCCTTTTTGGTATTACCACAAATCTCTCCATAAGCTTCAACTGGTCCAGAACTCAGCTGCCCGTATCATCACAAGAACCCCCTCCATCCACCACATCACTCCTGTTTTGGAACAGCTCCACTGGCTTCCGGTCATGTTCCGCATTGATTACAAAATCCTTCTGCTAACATTCAAGGCCATCCACAATCTTTCTCCACCGTATCTTTCAAATCTCCTCCATGTTGTAACTCCCTCTTGCACCCTCAGATCCTCCTCCTCCATTCACTTGACTGTTCCCCCTACCCGTCTCACTGCCATGGGAAGTAGAGCTTTCAGCCGCTCTGCTCCCCAGCTTTGGAACACTTTACCCCCTGACATACGGAACATAAACTCACTCTCACAATTCAAGTCTTCACTCAAAATCCACCTGTTCAAGACTGCCTTTTTCATTTGAATGACTCAATTGCATTGTTTATTTTGTTCTCAATGCTGTATACGTTTGTGTTTTTCTGTATTATTTATTTTATTGTATACCGTATTTTTCGGACTATAAGGCGCACATATAATCTTATGATTTTCTCAGAAAGCAAAAGTGCGCCTTATAGTCCGATGCGCCTTATATGTGTACCCACAAATGGCTTAAGCATTACGGCCACCGTAGTCAGGATCCTCACTGAGCGCTGTGATAAATACAGCTCTGTGCGCAGGAGCCCCGTGTTTCATTTTTTTATACCGACTACCCCAAAAATGCCTCGTGTTAAGAGACATGCTTATGATGCAGATTTTAAGCTTAAAGCTATAAGTCATGCAGTAGAGCATGGAAATAGAGCAGCTGCAAGAGAATTCAACATAAATGAATCTATGGTCCGTAAGTGAAGGAAACGCCAGGTAAAGAAGACCAAACTGAGTTTCCAAGGAAACAAAGCAAGATGGCCACACAACTGAACAAGTTGAGAGTTTCCGTGAGTTAAATAAAGTTTGACTTACGGTCTTAGCTTTGTTTTATTTAATGCGCTGCGCCTTATAATCCGGTGCGCCTTATAGTCCGAAAAATACTGTACTTCGTACTCTTTGCAAGGTGTCCTTGAGTGTCAAAGGCACCTATATAAATAAATAAAATGTATTATTATTATTATTATTATACTGCCACTGAAATATTTTGATACTGATACTTTTGTTTAATTGTATATTTAGCCATTTAATGGACAAAAGGCATTTTAAACAACAACATAAATCTTCAAATTTCTTATTAACATTGAACAAATGTGAAACTAGAGGAGCCAGATCTGCCCGGCTATATCTGAGTCACAGCAGAAGACTGGCAGAGGTGCATATTTAACTTTAAGGAGGATATTTGTGGGGACCTGCTGCAGGCCTTTATTGTGAGTGAAAAACGTGTGTTGCGCTGCCAAAAATAACTGACTAATGGGTGAATATGAGGTGCGTGGCAATGAGCTAAAAGGATCTTTTCCTTTTTCCGCTCTTCCCTCCAACTCTAACTTTCTTTATTTCACCGTTTGCCTGCCTCTCACTATTTTTCCCATCTCCACTTCCCATGCCTTTTCCTTTTTCCATCTGTTTCTTTCTCCCTCACTCTTTCTGAGAGGACAGATAATTAATCCATATTGTGAGGCTGCATCCAGGCTGATACGCTGACCATATTTCATAAAGTCCTGATACATCTGCGCTGATGCAGGCTGATGTATCCATAACTCCATCCACACAGGGATAAGGTAAGCTCAAAGCTCCATAAACACAGCAGGGTGAAAGAAATACGGCTCTTTTATTAAAACTGTAAATCCGAAAGCCTCTCCCTATAAAAATAAATAAATAAAATAGTACAAAAATAAAATAATAATAAAAAAAAAACTAAAAACGACACTGTCATATACTGAAAGGCAAGAGCTTTTAGGCAGCCTATTGTATACTATATATGATCAAACATTTATGGACATCTGCTCATACTTCATTTCATCTGAAATGTGAATGGAATAGCTTCTATTCTTCCAGAAGGCTTTATACAAGATGCTGGATCATTTCTGTGAGAATCTCATTGTATTCTGCCACAAAAACATTCATGTGGTCAGGTTCTGATGTGTTGGAAATAAGTTCTGTATTACAAATACCACTCCAGCTCACACCAAAAAGCAATGAATGGTGCTCCACCACTCCAGAGAATGCAGTTCCACTGCCCCACAGCCCAATGCTAGGAACGCTGCATCACTCTAGCCCACACATGGTGCTGAGGGATATGACCTTATGCTCATGTGTAATGGGTTCAGACCATTCCATTTTACTTTACATTTCCAGAAACGGTTGTCTTTCACCTTCCTCAAGCAGCCGCATGTTATTTTAAACAGAGTACGGGCATGTTACTTCATTACAGTCCTCTCAAAGGGTCAGCAATATTGAACCCTTGCAGTTGACATCAATACATCGTCGTGGAACTCACTCCAACTAGCTGCAGTCCCTCATACATCTACTCATAAAATGCCAAACAGGGCGATAAGTATTTTTAACCATGATAAATAGCATCTAACCAAGCGCGAACAGTGAGCCATTCAGCATGTGAAGAGGAAGAAAGAGGGCCTCAAAGGGAATATGATTTGATCTCAGAGTTATCCGCTGTCTCCTTTACCCTTAGTTGAGCAGATAACATGGTTATGATTTGCAGTATCAGTCACGCTCACTTGTCAGCGCACACTTTCCTCCATAATTAATCACACTGCTCGTCCTCGCCACTGTTTAGTGAACTATGTTGATTGACCAGCACATCTCCATGTTCATTTCCAGATAATAATCTGTAAATCAGGATGCATGGTCATGTGTGATTGGTGCATCCTTGCCACAGTGCTGTGTGTGGATTCTCATTAAGGTCAGTGACCAATAGAATGCACTCTTTCTACTTGAGATTGTATTACAAAACACCTCTTGGCAGCCCCTCTGTAACTGCAGAGCACTAGTGCATTAGTGGAATACTGCACACTAAAGCAGGCGAACAATTCAATAAGTAGACACACATTTCTCAGGTTATTAATCACATAGTTAATCATGATAAATCACATTTGTCCTATCTTCTAAAATTTGTTAAAGATATGAATCAGCTTCATTAAAGTGCTTTTGATTAATTTCAAAAATTCAAAAGCATAATTTGCAATCAGGACTTCGTAATTGTTAGCAACCATAGCACTTAAACTCCAGAACATATAAATCCACTGAAGCTAAACAGGCTTGGCCTGGCCAGTACTTGTAAGGGATGTCGCCAAGGAACACTTGGGTGGCTGTTGGAAGTGGTGTAATTGGGGCCAGCGAGGGCCACTGTCCCTGTGGTCTGTGTGGATCCCAATGTGCGAGTGCAGTGACAGGAACTGAACAAATGGCACCTATCCTATCGTCACTGTCCACTGAAAATCAAGCATCTCCCAAAACTTTTACTTTTCAATGGAAGTCAAAGTTAAAAGATTTTATTCCTAACATTTCAACTGGTCCATTCATCATGAAATTTTCACACAATGTGAGGGACAGCTGCTGAGTTCAAATGATGTAATAAACTAAAACTGCTTTTCTTTGGACGATGACAATATCTTCTCCATCTAACAGCTGACATGCAGTGAGTATTCTGGTGCAGAAGGCCTGCAATCTCATCATCCACATGAATTCTACACATTGGTGTTTGAGGAAACCCCCTAATGTCCCAAAGAATGAGTGATAGTTACACTTCTATAGCACTATTCTAGTAATTCAAAAGTGCTATAGAAGTATCACTCGAGTCATAAATAAAGGATTATATTTGATAACACTCAGGAGTACAGTATGACAAGTGTGTTAATGCCATTAAAGAAAAATGTTTCATAAGGGTTACAAGATACCTACACATCTTTCATGACAATATGTATAAACAAATATAAAGGCTAATCCCATAAAGGCTGCGTAGTCAAAAAAAAAGGCAATGCTAAGGGGATCAAAGGCCACATTCACATTACAAGATCGGATTTAGTTATTTTGATGGTTCACATTCATAAAAGTTAAGTGACCTGTATCTGTCTTTTGCACGAACAAATATTTTCCTGAAACAGCATTCACGTTGGCTCCTTCAAATTTAAGTCACTTTAACCTGGTAACATGAACATAGTTATAGTAACAGTCCTTGTACTACCAGATATTTCATTTGCATTTGACACTGTAAATCACACATTACTTATATATGGAAATACTCAACCGATGACTATTATTTATGGTCACATTTTTAGAAAGTAGGGTGTCAATTTCCATAGCTGTGCTGATGGGACACAGATTTACATACAATTAACACAACCCAAGTCACTCACTGGATAAACAAGCGTACTCAAGCTTTATGAAGAGGAAACAAATCCTTGCTGGATCAGAGAGAAAATGAGGAAATCTAGCCATACAGGTGCATGTCTTGCTTATTTTAAGCATACAATATATCGTAAGGTCCCTCCAACAGTCCAAAAACACTTGTTGATAGGTGGATCGGCCATTCTAAAGTGCCCATAGGTGCATGTTTGAGTGTGACAGTGACAGTGTGAAATGCCTTGTGATGGAGTGTGTGTTACTGCCTTGTGCCCAGTGATTCACACAGGCTCCCGACCCACGGTGACCCTGAACAGGACAAAGCAGTTACAGAAGTTGAATGAATGTTAAGTAGGTTTGTGAGTTGTCGTTATTATGTAGAGAAACATAATGCACATATAAATAAATAAAAGTTCCAACTAATTAATCCCACAATAGGGGTGTTCTGTCATATTAATATTACATTTACAAATATATAAGAAAAATAAATTATTTTTTAATTTTTACAAATTGTTATTTATTGAATTAATATCCAGTTGACATCCCAAGCTGGAAACATTCTTTGTCACGAATCACCAATTTACAGTTGCTTAAAATTTTAAGTTGTATCCCACCTGGTATGTGAACACAGCCATTTGAAAAACTATATTGTAACCTTGCATTCATGAATTTTCATAGACTAAAGACATCTCTGTTGTAGCCAGCCAATGCAGATGTGTTTCTAAAACATTGGTCAATGTTTGTAGCAACTAAACAATGCACTAACAATGTGCAGTAGGCATTAGATGGAAAAAAAGCCAGCTGTATTTTTTAATACTCTGTCTTAGAAACTGAATATTTCTTTATGGGTCTCTGGTGTGGGTGGAGAAGACAGTAACTATTAATCAGAAACCAAACCTATAATTATTACAAGCTCACTTTTCAACAGAGCATCAAAAGGAGAGGGGTGGCATATGTATAAATCGTACTTGAATCCATTATAATTATTATAACGAACATAAACAAAAAGATAAATCCATTTCATCCTGCGAGTGAAACACTTTTTAATTACTTTTAGTACGTAAGAATTAATTAAAATGTTCTGAGTAAAAACATTTCAAGAAGAGGTTAATGCAGTTAACCTCATGTCACTCAGCATCAGACCACTTTAATAAAGTTAGCAAAGACTGACCTGCTAGACAAAGGGGGTGATAACACACACACACACACACTAACACCCACACCCTTAATATTATGTTTAGAAAACACATACTATATAGATATATATAAAATCAGGATCTGAGATTTGCCCAACATTATTTGTAAAATTGTCTGGTAGCTGCCAATGTACATTTGATACTGAATGTAAATGAAGTGGGCAGGCTATTGGGAAATTGTCACAGGAAAATGAATCACATTAGAAGTAATTAGAAAGTTAACAGTGTCCAAGTAAAAGTCATGTTATAAAATAAATGTAGCCTCTATGTACAGTTCAATATAATGAGACTTTATTTTAGTTGATTTCCATTTGCTGAACTAACAGCCTCTAGTCTACTCTAAAATGGCTTTATACCACTGAGGATCTGATGGGCCACTTTTATATTTGATCTCAGGAAATTTTCAGGAGAGTCAGTTCCAGACATTATCCATAGAGATGTTGCTACAGCCGTTTTTTGTGTGATTTAGGCATGGGAGAAGCTTAAGAAGCACATGCAGGAGGCACATAATAAATATACTGTGGTTCTGCAGAAATATACTTCCCTTAATCACATGGGCTCACTCAGATATTACCTGGATTTTTACAAGGGGGCTGGTAAGTTAAACTCCAGATAATGTCTGGTATAACTTAATTGGGCAATTTTGTTTGTGCATACATCTATTCCAGCTAATGTCTTGAAATGTTACCATGCGTGTCTGAAAGGGGTTTTAATCAGGTCTGGTGCTAATGCTGTATGATTATTCGTTCATTCATTGTCTGTAACTGCTTATCCAGTTCAGGGTCACGGTGGGCCCGGCAACCATTGGGCGCAAGGCAGGAACACACCCTGGAGGGGGCTGTATGATTATTTCTATATTAAAAATGCCACTCTACCTCCAACCAAAGGCACTGGCTGGAGCGCCATCACTCTTGAGAATCCAGTGCTGGAGGGTTATATGTTTCATATAATTAAGAAGTCTGCATATCTACATCTTTCGGTCCAAATGAAAGATATGTTTTACTATTTTTTCCACATATAAACAAATCTGTAGGTCTGTCTACTTGTGTCCACATATCAAGTGTTTCATTTATTTTTCCTCATATTTAAAGTTTTCAGTTACTCTGTTGTCATTATATTTTACTCTCTCTCTCACATATAAAAATGCATATTCCATTAGGTCAGTTACGTGAGCAGTAAAAGCTGTTAGGGTACGTGACCCCTTTCTTATTAGTTGACCATCTGCAGGGCACTACCTATGCTCTGCTCTCCTCAGGGCCCTTCAGTATGACTTTACAGAATCCTCATAATTTACTAAAAATATCGTAAACCAGTGAGAGGCGCACGGACGCCGAGGGCACTGCAAGTGTCATGAAGCATTAGCTTAGCCATGAAAAAATCCATCCTAATTGGAGAAAAGCTTAAAGTTTTTTTTGTCTTTTGACTCTTGCCAGCCTGATATTACGGATCATGGCGCAGTGTGTGTGTGTATCTGTGCCCTCAGTGCTGCTGCGAGCGAATGAAACACTCTCTCATTAGTGGCGTAAATGGTACAATATGCTTCCCGTTACGGAGCAGAGCCGGAACAGAGGCAGCGGTGAGGGTCACATTAGCATTTCTCTTTAAAGAGCAGACAGGCCGAGGTCTAACAAAAGCCCAGTGGAAGGGTCGTCGAATTAAGAGCCAGTTTTGCTCATTCATATTCACCATTCAAACAGACTTTCTCCTGTGGCATGTAGGAAGTCTTATGTGAGAGAGTATTTATTGATTTTTAAACACAACAGACTGAAAGAACATTCCCAATCACAGCAACACATAACACATAGTACTTACGTCTAGAGTGATCCCAGTTTTTATGCGTTCGATTTACTGTTAAATGTAATTACACAAAGCAATTATTAATTGGCCTGATCACATGCATTGAACTTCCATTACATATTGACAAATTTAAGTCTGAATATTTGACTACAGTCTATCTACAGTCATGTGATTGAATTTTAAAAGGCAAGATGCAATCCTTAATATTTTGGAATTACTCAAATTTTTTAGAAGAACAGTATTAAATGATACAAATATAAAATGAAAAAATATATTATGTGAAAAATAACACCTTTATTCTACACTTGTTACATATGGATGGAGTCATTGTTTCAGATGTGCAATGGCTGTTGGGTAGACAACGTCAAATGGTTGCATGGTGCTGAGCAGTGAACATTATCTTAAATAATAATAATAATGCCACTGGTATTAGCCTGCAGTTTCCTCAAGATAAAAACATTTAGAAAGACGTGAGAGAGTTAACACAGGTCCAAAACCCTACGCTCTCATCACTTCACTCCAGGATGCTGTGGGTTTTATGCATAGGTTAAATGTGTAATGCAGTTAATACATAATGCCCAATAATATGGAGTGAGAACAGTGCAAATGTAACCCAGGTTATAAAAGCCTTAGTTATTAAAAATACATTTTATTATTAAAAGTGCGCAGAATTAAGATACAGCCAATTAGAATTAGTAATAATTCATCAGTAATAAAAATAGGTAATAAATAGAACAAAATAACCCATTTATGATTTTACCTGAGCTAGATTAAAGCTGAAATTAAATAAGCTGAGAAAATATTATAAATAAATAAAGACACAAATATATGAGGAAAACATTATTCAATTGAGAAATAATCATTTTATATATTTTTGAGAATATTTCTTTTTTTTTTTTTTTTTTAGTAATATGTCACACGCTATAGCCAATAAATTGACTGATTACATTGATATGCGCGGGGAATACTACTGACCTTGACCCAGTTCTTCCTTTTGGGTCAACCATCATGAGCAGAAGGCATCTGTAGAAGAAAATGAGTAAGTTAGACAAAAAGCTGGATTTATGTGATTAAAAACTGCAGTGTTAGCAAGTAAAGCCCTCTTTAACCTAAAACTGGTGGACCTGGGAAGCCCTCCATGGCGAACGAGGAGCGTTATTACCTGAGATACACAGTTTTGCATCGGTCAGGTTTTTGGCTAGATTTCAAATTGGACCCCCCTTTTCTAAGTTTGATGGCGAGCCTCCCTGGATTTCGAACCTGGAAGCTGTTCCCGAGTGCTGTGGACACCTCTGCTCTGTGAAACCCCTTTCTTTTCATTGTTGCTGAACTTTCACTCCTCTCCAGAGCGGTAGGAGAAACACGTACCTTTCCACAGACTGGACCTTTTGCACATACTCAATCCCAACTGCCACCTGTGAAACAAACAGGTATTAATTACACATATGCACACAGAAAAAAGGAAAGTTTATACTATTGTGATATAATTTGATATACACTGTATTACTGATTGGGATTGAATTTAATTTATGAATATATAAAATGTAATTAGAAGTATTTGTTTATTTTATTTTTGGTATTTGGTGATTTAAACCAAAGAAAGAGATACTTTGATATCGATACACATTGTATATACACACACACTATATATATATATATATATATATAATCCAACATTTTTTTTGGATTCAACTTTTGTTTTTTTCCAATGGGAAGAGGGTCATGTGACACATCAAACATTGGGAATTTCACAAGAAAAACAATGGTGTGCTTGGTTTTTATGTAACCTTATTCTTCCATGAGTTATTTAGAAGTTTCTGACCACTTATAAAATGAGTTCAAAGTGCTGCCCATTGTGTTGGATTGTCTTCTCCCACCCTTCACACACAGATAGCAACACTGCAGGAGAAATGCTAGCACAGGCTTCCAGTATCCAGTATTCCAGTATAGTTTCAGGTGCTGCACATCTCGTATCTTCACAGCATAGACAACTGCCTTAAGATGACCCCAAAGATAAAAGTCTAAGGGGGTCAGATCAGGAGACCTTGGGGGCCATTCAACTGGACCAATCCACTTTCCAGGAAACTGTTCATCTAGGAATGCTCAGACCTGACACCCATAATGTGGCAGTGCACCATCTTGCTGGAAAAACTCAGGGAACGTGCCAGCTTCAGTGCATAAATTGGGAAACACATCATCACGTAGCAGTTTCGCATATCCAGTGGCCTTGAGGTTTCCATTGATGAAGAATGGCCCCATTATCTTTGTACCCCATATACCACATCATTCCATCAATTTTTTTGTTCCAACAGTCTTGGAGGGACCTATCCAATGTGGGTTAGTGTCAGACCAATAGCGGTGGCTTTGTTTGTTAACTTCACCGTTCACATAAAAGTTTGCCTTATCACTGAACAAAATCTTCTGTGTAAACTGAGGGTCCTGTTCCAATTTTTGTTTTGTCCATTCTGCAAATTCAGTGCACCGATCTGGGTCATCCTTGTTGATATGCTGCAGCAGCTGGAGTTTGTAAGGGTGCCATTTGTGAGTAGCTAATATCCGCCAAAGGGATGTTCGATTGATGCCACTCTCCAGCATCCACATTTTGGCAAATCCAACACTGAACCAGTTTCACGAAACTTTGCAAGCAGTTTGCTAACTGTAGCATGGGAGATGGGTGGTCTCGTAGGGTTGAAATCTCCTGCAATGACCCGGTTACTGCGTTCAACAGACATAAACACAATTTCTATCCGCTCCTCCCGTGTTAAACTCTGCGACAGGTCAATGGCTGTAAACAAACAGAAACTTGTAAATAACTCATGAAAGAATAAAGTTATACACCATTGTTTTTCTTGTGAAATTCCCAATAAGTTTGATGTGTCACATGACCCTCTTTCCATTGATAAACCAAAAGTTGCATCCAAAATGGTCACCACCCATCTTGAAAAGTTTTCCCCCTCCCATATACTAATGTGCCACAAACAGGAAGTTAATATCACCAACCATCCCCAATTTATTAAGGTGTTTCCATATAAATAGCCCACCCTGTATATTCTTATATATATATATATATATATATATATATATATATATATATATAAGAGCCGTGTGACTGCGACACTACCTGCTGCACCACCGTGCTGCCCTATTTTATTTTATTTTTATAATATTTTACTTACCTTTTCATTAATATCTCAGAGCAGGGTCATCTCTTGTGTAGTGTCGTCCTTGGTTCCGTAGACGATCCTAGGTTTTTCTGATTGGCCCACAGTATTATTTTATATTTCTTATTAATTAACTCCCAGATACTTACCTTTGATATTTAGCACTGGTATTTCAATATTGGAAACTAGCTAACTCGTTACTATTTCCTAGTAATTCACTACACAAACCATTGTGAACATACACTGGATTCTTTCCGGCTGTTCAGCCAACAAAGTTTACTTAGCTTTAATGGATCTGGGAAGTGCAAGTACACCCTTAGTGTTCATGGAAGAATCAGACGAATCCCTAACAGAAGTCTGTAGATGTGTTTCCAAAACAGTAGCCCCCCTCCTGTCTCCATGGGCGTCTACTCGTCATTATTTTGACTCCTCTAGCGTGTGTGGTCGTCAGCAATTTCAAAAATTCTGAGTTCTAACTCAACGGTACTTCTGTATGTTCCAGAGCAAAGGTCCACTACCACTGCAAGGATTTGACATCACTACCCAGTGTGTGCCTCAACAACAGCCACCTACACATAGCAGGACTTTTAATTTATTTACAAAAATAAATGAAATAAATGTTGTGCTTTTTAATGTGTCTAATTTAGAGTAATTCCAACATATTAAGACTTATATGTGTTACTAGCCAAGGTTCTTTATAGAGCTGTGCCATATTGTTAAACTCCTAAAAAATATCAATATTTTGATAGTGATATTCTGACTTGTTTACATAATGCTGTTATACAGTTACGTGTAACACGGTGCATGTTCATTACGTGAGCCATTTAGGCATAGTAACATGTATGGTGGAAGGATGATCTGTGGTGTTAGTGTCTGCTCCAGAAGGGGAGACATTTCAGTCGTGTGGAGGTAGTTTGGTTACAAAATATCAGATGTACAACAAACCACTGTAACTGTAGCATATGAAAGAAGCCTGCAAGGACAAAAGGGGTAACACAACTAATGTTTCACCACCTCAAGCAGAAGCATTTGAGAATGAGGAAAATCAAAAATGCCGTGAGCCAATGAACTTTAACCCAAGCAGACAGACTACACTGACTAACAAAGTTTATTTGTATTAGTGTGAACATTTGTAATAAAAAAAAAAAACTTTTTAATGAATAAAACCTTTTCATATAATTAACACGTTCAATTAAATACATCTAATTTAATATAATTAATATAAAAATAACATTCATTCTTTAGCAATAGTGTGTTCTTGAAATCAATGAAATTTGATTTATTTTTTATTCTAATTTTTAGTGATTTTTGTCATATCGTAATCACCAAAACACCCTTACATACTGTGATATTATTTTAAGGCCCACTCCTAGTTCCTGTCATTGTATTTAAATGCACCTAAAAATATATAAATGCACCTACCCATATATAATTGTGTGGAAAACGTTTTGGCTTACTCAAACTCAGAAAGTCATTACAACATGTATTTTTATCAGGAAAATCTAAGCTGTTGCATACGATTGTACTTGCATCAGAAACAATTTTGTGAACACTGGGGTAGGTTTAACATTTGGCTCCATTCGACCCAGCATTCATTACCAGGAATAGTAAATTACAATAAGGCAGCTGAATACAAATACAGCTGTTTATGTGGATCTCAAGATTGGTAGTGTAAACAAATGCAGTTTTCAGCATTTTAGAGAAAACTCTTCTTAAAATATATGTTTTGTATCATGCCTGACATATTTATATTTCTATGGTCCCATTACACTACAGAAGAGGGGTTGGGGGTATTTGAAATTTAAATGCAGGCTCTAGGGGAAGTGGCCTAAAAGCTTCAGAGAAAGAGTAAAGGAGAGAGAGAGAGAGAGAGAGAGAGAAAATACAGGTAGAAGGTTCTTCCTCTGAGTCACTGCACTTCAGGCTTGTTGCAGGAAGTGGAGGTTCTGGTGGTAACAGAAATTGTTGAGTGTTTACTGCTATGACAAGATTAATTAACTGTATCCACCACTGCAGGGCTAACATACTGCCACCACAGCAAAGGAAGAGTAGCTCTCCATTCAGGCGCAGAGAGAAAGAGAGAGAGAGAGAGAGAGAATTAAAATAGATATTTGAAATATTTATGCTCAAGACTACATGGAATTTTTAAGTATTAATTGTATGCACTTACGGCTTTTGATGAAAGCTATTCAATAAACATTCCTTTAAAATTATTTTCTCAATGTTTACTGTGTTACAACTGTTTTAGAGCTGTAATATGGTAACGCCAATTTTGAAAGAAATACAAAGAATTTGAAAACTAATTTCACATATACTGCTCCTGGGATATATCTTGCTCCACTACTTATATTTACACAAACCTCAGCTCTACGAGCTACGACTTCAGTTTGGTCAATAAAGGTGAAAAGTAGGAATAGAACAACTCTAATAGTTTGCCAGCACTAAGCTAGTGCACCTTTAGGTTTTTCTGTGTTTAAACATGGAAATTATTTAAAATTATTTCAAATCTGAGAACATACAATCACTCTTAGATCTTCTCATATCTCCAAATGTGCCTTTTGTATGGTTTACTTTACAATGTGTATAAAATCCTCAGTGAAAAGCCTTCCAGAAAAGGCGGCACGGTGGCGCAGCAGGTAGTGTCGCAGTCACACAGCTCCAGGGACCTGGAGGTTGTGGGTTTGATTCCTGCTCCGGGTGACTGTCTGTGAGGAGTTGGTGTGTTCTCCCCGTGTCCGCGTGGGTTTCCTCTGGGTGCTCCGGTTTCCTCCCACAGTCCAAAAACACACGTTGCAGGTGGATTGGCGACTCGAAAGTGTCCGTAGGTGTGAGTGTGTGAGTGAATGTGTGTGTGTCTGTGTTGCCCTGTGAAGGACTGGCGTCCCCTCTAGGGTGTATTCCCGCCTTGCGCCCAATGATTCCAGGTAGGCTCTGGACCCCCCGCGACCCTAAATTGGATAAGCGGTTACAGATAATGGATGGATATATATATTTTTTTCCTTTTTACTTTTTTTAGGTTTTGCAGCAAGTCCTTTATTAAACAGCAATAGCACAGTTCTCTAATGGATGACCATTCTGAATTACAAATCTTTCTCATGTTGCAAGAACTACCAGAAAGACCCTTATGATATTTTTGGTCCTAACTAGTCAGAATCATAAATTATTATTATTATTATTATTAGTTGATATTGTATGGTAGTATTTATCATCATTCTGCTTGTAAGGCTGTAAACGAATAAATTACACTAATACATTATTCACTACATGGCTCTATTTCTTTACACACACATTATATATATATATATATATATATATATATATATATAACACACATTTTAAAAAGGGGTTGCACACTGGCACAACAGGTAGTGTCACTGTCACATGTCTCCAAGGACCTGGGATAGTGGGCTCATGCCCAGCTTTGGGTGACTGACTGTGAGGAGTTTGGTGTGTTCTTCCAGTATCCGTGTAGGTTTCCTCCCACAGTCCAAAAAACACACGTTGGTAGGTGGACTGGCAACCCAAGTGTCCATAGGTGTGAGTGTGCGAGTGAATGTGTAAGTGTGTGTCGCCCTGTGAAGGACTGGCGCCCCCTCCAGGGTGTGTTCCAGCCTTTCTCCCAGTGATTCAGGATAGGCTCCAGACCCACCGCGACCCTGAACTGGACAAGTGCTTACAGACAATGAATGAATGAAATCATGGCCCTGAGATTTTATCACCTGCTAGAGAGCTTTCAGAAGCTTTTTGGTATATTTAACTGCAGCCTGCTGCTGGTGGCTTTTCTCTGATGAGAGACAGATTTAGGGTAGTGTGGGAAGTGAAGAATGAACTGATACACTTCGTGTTAGATACGATGACTCAGCAGGTTGAACTTGTAAGTGTGGATGTAAAGATGAGTTGTATATTATATTCCTCTGGTGATGGATGGAATGTACTGGTTTTAACCCCACCCATAAATGTGCACTTTTACTAGTTGAAGAATGTTAGTAAAAATCCAGTGCAAAACTTTGCAACATAAAGAATTTTCAGATGAAGGAAGGTCAGTGTTGGAGCAGCTTGGCTGTAATTTTGTCAAATTCTTTAGCGAACAGTAGAATTCATTTATGTTCCAAGTTTTATTTAGCAAAATAAAAAAAATAAAAAAACACAATATAGTATGAAACAGGATACTGGACATAGTTCTGAAAAGCATGAAAAAGGTCATTACAGGTGCTTTATAAGAAATCATGGACTTTCCATGGGCATGTTAGACTTTGTGTTTATCCTTTAAAAGAAGAGACACTGTAGCCTTTCACTGGTCAAAAGATTAATCATAATACAACAAAGACTGGCTCTTCAAAGCAAACCAGTGTACATTCTGACAAAAGACTTTGATGTCTGTCATTTAGCCCAAAATCAAATAGTGAGTCTGAACGAAAGTAGATATCTACCACTGAATATTGTCTCAAATATTCAGATCAAATCCAACCTTCCTTTTGGGCTTTTCTTCTAATAGAAAAGCAGGTGCCTGTAGACAATATAGCAAATTTGTAAAGATTTTTTTGTTTTGCTAGTTCAAATGAAAGTGGATTAAGTATTCACTAATGTTTTGGGGGTTAAATTTAATAACTTAAACGACTTCTCATTTAACCTCATCTGCCATTTCCCAACACTGCAGAGAAACAACTCACTGCTACGTGATGAGTTCAGTGGTTAAATTTAGCAATTATCCCTTTCAGATCGTGCTGCACTTCGGAAAAGATGTTGGGAAATTAAAAGTGCTCAGTCTCCACCCTCAATCGCTGGCTAACTTCCCCCTTTGTGACATCACCCCCCATACCCAACTCCCCTGTTCTGTGTCCTCCACGGTCACCCTTCCCTGGGGACAGCGTTTGTCACTTCTCCTTAGCAGAGGCAGTCGTACAGCCTTGGCAGCATTAATGGCTTTTGATCCAGACAAACCCATGGCTAAATGCACACACAGAGGAAACTCCTGCCTGTTGCTTCTTTGCTCCCTGGACATAACTGACTTTCAGAACAAACATCTATGCCCACAAGACCAGATTCTATAAATATATATTATGCAAGGTTTCTAATAACAGAAGTCTCTATCTAACTTGTGAATTCCAAAAAATATGTAGTTTTCTGCAGAAATCTGGGACTTTCAAATGATGAAGAGTGAAGGTTAAACATGAGACACAATCACTTAAAATGAGATTTCCCCAAATGCATGCATTCCTTGAGACAGGAGAAATAGTGTGTGAATATCTACACTTAAAAATAAAAACGTCAAACAATGTAGTTTAGAAACCTCATGAACAAGTATGAAATCCGGACATAGGTACAAAAAGCAGATGTATGCAGATGCAGGGTGTAATTTATTTACAACCAAGACTATTTACAAACTGTAGACTAAGGCTGGACACAGCCATTCATCTACTGGGATAATCGTTCATTGGGTATTTGGTTTTTAATTTTGAGATTTGGGAATTTTTTCCTCATCTAAAAGAAAATGAAACTATGAAGGCTCAAAATGTACAGTCAATAATTATTTTTTTTTAATTTGCTGAATACAGAGCCAAAATCAGAGAAGAAACCCCCTCTTCAGTGCTAACAGCTATAATATAGCCCTCTGCTTTGTATTGGGCTTTGTATCTCCAGTCAGATCACCTCCATGGAACACTCGGGATGCTAGCAAGCCCCCACCCCCACTTATAGTCAAAGTTCACCACTGATTTTCAAATATTTATATATTTAACAAAAAAAAAAAAGTGTTGTGTTAAGAGAGTGTCATTTGAAAAAAGTTTCAAATAGAGTAGGAAATAGTTCCTCTGCAGGTCCAAACCACTAATAATTTAAGAACTTTAATTCTTAAGAATGCACGTCTAGAGGTTTACACTCCAGACAGTCTGAATTTATGTAGCGTGTATAATCTTAGCCTGGCACTCCCTTGGCACCACATGAAGAACTGTAGAGGGTTTATTCTTCAAGCAAAGAGCCCACTGCCTCATCTCTAATTAGAATGTAGAAAGGGCAAAGGCCTGTCTGCTGCTGAAATGGGCTGCACTATGCTAACACTGGCCAAAAGTCTCTGGCAGCAGGATAAACCCAAACTGCCTTTTAAAGGTCATGGAGGTTTGGGGGACCACTCTTAGAGTTCCCTGACCTGACATTTGTCTGTCTGGTGACCCCTTAGATTGTGGCTCAGCAAAGTTTTAATGAGGGTGTTGCTAAAGGCTAGCTAGCCTAAGGAAACAAGACTTTGTTTTGGGGCAAAGCTGCTGTTGAGAAGCATGGATTTATTCCGCATTAATTATTTTTTGTTTCTTTTTGCATGGATTCATGCACCAGTAGATAAACTTCTGAAGGGCCTTGTTTCAAGATGATCTTGGCATGCCCTTCATCTTACATGCTACATGGACATGGATTGAATGAAACTGCAATACTGGTGGCACACAGCTGAAATAGTGCAAGACCATGTTATTGAATGGTAATATACACGGTGACATGATGATTACTCTTCTGGGAAGATTAAAATCAGCACTTCGTAATCTTAATCATCTAAATCTGCTTGTAAAATGGGCATTAAATCCTCTCAGCAACAGCTCTGCTATTTCAGGCCTTGGTACTTTTACACAGAGGCTTTAGGAGAGTTTTGTTTACTCATAAAAAGTAGAAGAAAATTTCACATGCCCTCTGCCTGGTATTTGTGATGCACAATATGCCGGACAAGATTTGACTGTGTGTGGACTGCCATATTATAAGAGAAGAAAAAGACTGTACTTGTTATTTCAGGTCTGGTTGACTGGGAAGCCCTTGTAATATTAACAACTTCCATTACACAGTTTTACATCACTTATAGCACAAGAATTATCAGAGGGGAGATTGGTGCTTGTTGCTGGAGAAGGATGTTGTTTTAAGCTAAATTATGCCATCAACAGAGCTTCCTTATTAAAGCAAAAGCAATAACAGCTTTATATACATGAACATGACACTAACCATGTGTTTAATGTGTATAATCATCAGTCACCTGCTGGAAGTACAAGTCTTTTTGACAAACAACTATTTCAATCTTCTAACTCTTCCAAGCAGAGTCAAGCCTCTAAATGGTAAACAATGATTAAAATTATTATTGATCATTACTAATGATTAATTGATCTGTCGCTTTAATGATTCCTACAGCACTGACACCAACAAAACACTGCTTCAGAAAGCAACTGAGCTCTTCACACTAAATCAAGAGAATCAGGTTTTGAAAACTGCGTTTTGAATATTGGTCTTGATTAGTCACATTTGTGTTGATCCCATTCAGCTTTTAGAATACACTGATTCTAGTTAGTCACTGCCGCATTAATTCCAGTTAGTGATTGTTGATCATGCTTGGCCATTTGCCTAATAATCCTGGTCCTTCATTATCATAAGCAAAGCTGTTTTCCATAGTGCCGCAGTGCAAACGGTATTCAAAAGTGAGCCAAATGTTTGTCTCTGCTATTCACCATCCCCAGTATTATACACGTATCCTATCATTAGTTTAAAACAATGTTTTTCAAATCTTTTCAAACTTCTCTGGTGTTAACTGAGCCTGCAGATAATTTTCGATTAGTAAAATCTCCTCTGCTTTATATATGTCTGATTTCCAGTGATGCAATTTTAATTATGACAAATTGCACGACAAAAATGACTGAAACATCATCCAGACCTTGTGAGCTGCCTAAGTAGGCACTGACTACGGACGTCTGTCCTCATAAGGCAGATTTTTCAGAAGCCCTATGTAGAAAGTGGTTGCGTCATGGCGTGCCCACCTACTGCATGCGACCAGTGTTTACTTACCTCAGCTGCATTGCGTCGCCTCAGCGTGACAGCGCTATTGATTCTGCTCTTCCCGTTTTATACTAAGTTTAATTATTTATGCTCTGGAAGAAGTGAAACAGATGGGAGTTGTGCTTGCACTGCATCATGGGATTGCCTTAGTGGCTGAGAAACAGTTCGAAGTTGCCTTAAAGTTCGGCCAGATTAACGTATCTCAGTAGGCAGCATATTTACGGCATCTAAGAATTGACATATAGCATAAAATGCTGTCTATGTATGAGACAAATCCTACATGTCATAATCTGTTTGACACCTCCGTGTCACTGCTGGCCTGAGAAAAGTCGAACAAAAATATCTAACCTATCTGTTAAAGGTGGCATGCTTTGACAACAGATAATTAGAAAAACACAAACCGTGCAGAAACGCATTAACTAATGTCTCTGACTAGATTTACAAGTTCATCCGTCAAGACTGGGTAGTCTAAGAGAGTGGACAGTTTCAAGGGCTTTCCCATAGTGCCAGAGCAACACATACTAACTACCAGCACATCTAAGTCACCGCGGTGCTGAGAATGATCTACCACCCAAACAATAGCTTATCTGCGGTGGTCCTGTAGGGGACCTGACCAATAAGAAACAAGATTAAAAGGGGCAAAAAAAAATGTGTGCAGAACAACAAATGGACTACAGTCTGCCATTGTACAACTACAAAGTGCACTACTGTAAACGGAGCTGCTAAAATGTATAATGACTGTAGAAACAATGAGGTAATTTCATGATGCTGATCTGTCAATTTATTGTTGAATAAAACATTTAAAATTCTTACCAGTCAAGATCAAGGTGATTTTTAATATATAAAATTAAGAGGAAAATATCAGTGGCAATGCAGTAGGTCCTTTACTTAGAACGTGAAGAAGTAAGGACAGAATTCTTGGGAAAACCAGCCTCCTGTGGGTGCAAATTTGGAATTATTTCATATTTACTACTGTTGTATAATATTAATTTATCTCAACATTTTACTAACAAATGGAAACTGAGCTAATTGCTCCTTTCAGCCAGGATACGGGCAATTGTTCTTCTTGTCTGCAGAGTCTGAATGTCAGAGGGTTACTATCAGTATTTCTGCATTTCCTTTTAACTTTGGTAACAATGTGTTTTGTGGCAGAGACACATTAATGGCTCAGAAGGGCTCAAGTTTCAGGTGCTCGTCTCATCTTGCAGCCAAAAGGGTCAAAGCTGCTCATTAGTTTGGATGGCTTCTCCTGATTGAGAAAGCCTTTAAAGTGTCAGAGTGCTCTAATCATGTGACTCCATCTTGGGCTGCTGTTAATACAATTCGAAGGGTAGAATTGGAGCAATCCAGGCAGCTTGCAGTAGCGACAACTATTTAATTCTCCCTCAAGTGTGCAAGGACACTATCTACTGCGCTGACCTCTTGGTAGCACTTAAAACCAAATGATCCATGTGGCCTAATATCAGGGCCACATTGGGAACCTAGCGTACCATAAAATGGATATGCAAAGGTTTGGACACCAATGGTCTTGAAAGCTTTCCCTGTGAAAACAAATCAACATGTTTTCTTCAGGGAACCAACTTATTTGATGGTATTTTACAGCAGCTCCATGGTCCTGGGCTCTTTCCTCACCTCAGTTCAATGTCTGTGAGGAGTGTTCTCTTTGTGTCTGTATTAGGGAGGCACCGATTTTGAGTTTTTTGGGCTGATACGATAACCGATAATTAGCACCATGGACTAGCAGATATCGATATTAATAAGCTATTATTTTATGTTTTTGTAATGAAAGCAAATTCACATTGGATTAAATCAAAAACAAATTCATTTTATCATAGTTTGTCATAGAATATGCCTTTTCTTCAGTATTCTTCAGTATTTGTACATTTCTGTACTCTTTAATTTTATCTTTTAAGTATTTTAGTTCCGTAGTTTTTTTTAATTTTTAATCAAAGATTTACTGCTGGTTCCGCATAAATGGTTTGTTGAAGGGCGCTAGTTAGTGCAGCAGAGGTTTGTTTTTGAGTCGGAGGGAGAGAGCGGAATAAAGCGTCTCAGAGCGAGCAAGGAAGAGCGTGTTTGTAATCATTTATCATCGTGAATGACTCTGTGTGTTTTATATAAGGGATCCAGCACTGTGTTGGTTGAGTGTATCTTTCTGCCGTTTAACCTGCTCTCTCTGTGTGTGTGTGGGGGTATATGTTTTTTTTTTTTTTACACCACTGTGTGTGTGTGTGTGTGTGTGTGTGCATTGAGCGTCGCTGATATTTTAAATCAGTTTCACCACGTAGAAATGTAATCCCAGAAACTGTAAAAAAATATCCACACAGCAGACATAGTTGTGTATTTACAGGCATCAGTGCATATGCACAAGCACAAAATTATCAGGTGTAATGTCGTTTAAAATTCCAATATTTGACCGATAATAATTTTTTAAATCCACATATTGGTAAATAATATATCACCTGTGCCTAATCACTCATAAGCTCACAACTGTGGACACATTCACACAATAATTCCAACTACATACGTGTGTTTTTCAGATTTGGGAGGAAGCCAGAGCACCTAGAGAAACCCATATAGACTAGTGGGTGTAATGGACTTGCACCCAATGATTCTGGGTAGGCTTTGGACCAACCATGACCCTGAACAAGATGAAGTGGTTGCAGAAGGTGAATAAATGAAAGAATTAACATTTTTTGTTGTCCCACAAGTGATTTAAATCTTAAAAAATGCAACTGTGCATTAAACTTGAACTTGCAATGAACTTGACCAGAAATGTCCATTTTTCATAGGGGTGCATGAACATGCAACAATTTATGTTGCTCTACATTCCCAGACATAATTGTAGACTGGTTGAGGGCCTGTCATACAAAACTATTGATTTCATCTCAAAAACCTATCTACAAATTGACAGCCAGTAACTCTGGTAGTCCAGTAATATCAATTTCCCTTTCTAGTCGCACAAATAGACAGTTGTGGGTAAACTGCATATTCTACATTCATTTAAGCATCTTCCATACTTGAGTGAACTTTGACTACATGGTGAAGCATTAACAACAATAAATAAATAAATAAATATAAAAAAGTGGAGGAGCAGCGTAGCATGCAGAGCCCTTGTAGCTTATTTTTATATCATCAATTCTAATTAGCAGTTTGCTCAAGCCCTTCTCTAAAGCTTTGGCGTCATTTAAGAAACCTATAGACAGCACCCAACCCCCCACTCCAACAACTTTTCCACTCTTTGCCTTAATTGCTTTGTTTAACAAAGTGGCGATCAATCATACTTTTCACTTGCTACCTGGCATACTAGCCAGCCGTGAAATGGAGGAGAAGGACACCCTCTCGCTTTTGCTCTCTCTAAACATTTTCCTCTCACCATTTCAACTGTCAGCGAAGATTGAGAGCAGTTTAGATGGAGAGTTTAGCAATTTATTACATGTCCATCTTAATTTCTTGGCCTTCGGATGGTACAGCTTTGTGGCCAGCAGAGTCATGTATGCGATGCCATTCAGTGTAGTGTGGCATTGAATAATTGATCCTTTTTCTCATGCGGTCAGGTACGGTAGACTTATGCATGTATAAAATTGACTAGGGTAACTTTACATGACACAGAGTGAGAGATTGAGAGAGTGTGAGAAAATAAAAGTGACCATTTAAAAATAACTGCAGCATTTGGTCAATAGCCCAAGTTAATTAATTAAAAATTTTATGAGATACTAAATGGAGCTAACATCGTCAAGGTCACTGAGCACCAATGTCTTTTCACACTACAAGATCCCTTTATAATACTGGTATGCAAGTGTACAGCTTTCTGGGTGGTAGGGAAAAAAATTCACATCTAAATCCTTGTTAGAGCAAGTCTTATCAGCACAGGGTCTGTAATGAGGTTATACTCTATACTTTAAATTAGGTATTTTGCTGCTAAACAGCCCAATCAAGTGCAGGATTTATTCACTTTAAGAACTTTGTCCAAAGACACAACTAGGAACACCTTATTTTGGGTTGTTTCTTTTTATTTCCCATAACTGGAAATGACAAGCACATGAACTATAGAAATTTTATTAACAATTCCCCAAACATAGCCAGAATTGAAGAATCCCATTATCACTATTAAACATATAAAAATATTACCCACTCTTCAATTACTGTTCAAAATGTAAAAAAAAATACAGACATTGCAGATTCATCATGATCAGAGATCTCAACCTCAATTACACAGAGTGACTTCTTCTGTAAGAGAGAATCCAGCTGGAACAAGGACTTCAGCAAAATTAAGATGACAAAGGGAATATGAACAAAAATCTAGAATCATATAAGGCTTCACCTTCTGTTTAATAAAGCTCTGACATGCATAGTGTATGAGATGAAGAGCTGAGGACGGCAAGATGGGCAATTTCAAGTGGATATGCCTCCTGATCCAAGTCAACAGTACCCATCAGTACATGCCATTACTCCATATTCCAGGTAATCAGTCTCATCTAGCCTGGCTTAGAGTGCTCACTAGGAGCAATTAAAGTTGACTCAGGAGGACCTATTTAAATATTGAATATCCTGTGCAATGTCATATGCAGCATGTAAATCATAGCACTGGTCCAAATTATCAAAATTGCACACAAAAAAAACAGACATCTAGGTGTTTACACACATTATAGTTGGCATGGAAAAGACATTAATTAATTATATTAATTATGAGCAATGAATAGAATTAGGCTGATAAATGAAAAGCAAAAAATTGATGGAAACATGCCCTGAATAAATCATGCAAATACAAATAAAATAGTTAGACTATGTGTCTTCTATTCTGGCCTGGTTTTGGCATAAAATATAACATTTCTCATATAGGTAAATAAGTAAAGTTTGTGATTGCAGCAAGAGCAGTGTCTGAAAGGCTTTTATGAACATATTTAAGTTCTAGTGTACACAACCGATGGGAAAAAAAAATGTTAAATAGGGGTATGGGTTTGTGTGTTTGCTATGTAAGCTCGTCTTAATATTAAACTAATAGCTTATCCCTGTACAAATGTTAAGCCTCAATTTTTGCACATATTTGTTTTAAGACTTAGAAAGTTGTGAATTTACTTATCAGTATAATAATCAGTACATTATTATATTAGCCACATATTTATCAGCCACACATTTGTTTAGCACCTTTCCAATACCCAAGGTCACTTTACAGAAGGTGACATCAATAAATAAACAAATAAAGAAAGAAAAGTGCGATTCATTCATTCATTGTCTGTAACCCTTTTCCAGTTCAGGGTCGCGGTGGGTCTGGAGTCTCCCCAGAATTGTTGGGAACAATGCAGGAACATATCCTGGAGGTGGTGCCAGTCCAACACACACATTCACTTACACACATTTGAGTCACCAATCCACCTACCAATGTGTGTTTTTGGACTATGGGAGGAAACCGGAGCACCCGGAGGAAACCCACACTGACACGGAGAGAACACACCAAATTCCTCACAGACAATCACCCAGAGCGGGAATTGAACCCACAACCTCCAGGTCCCTGGAGCTGTGTGACTATGAACCTACCTGCTGTGCCACCGTGCCGCCCAGAAGGTGCAATACTGTTCAAATTAAAATGTTGGCAAATTCATCACTTTAAGCATTAGCTCTCACTAAATCATTAGCGTAATGACTTACCAAATTCAAATTTTATATCTGTGTTTACTTGTGTTTGATTTCAAGAAAGGAGCTTCACTGTCAATGCAAACTTGTGATTTGTTTTGTAGGGTAATTTTTTAATTCATTTATTTATTTTTTAAATAACCTGATGGTGACAGCAGCAACGAGGAATAACCCCTTTGGAGTCAGCCATAGGCAACAATGGCAAAGAAAAACTCCCTCTAGCTTGGGGAAGAAACCTTGAGAGGAACGTTTATCTGACCACTACACCAGCCATCAGATACTAGTCTCAATTCTCTCTGGGCTCTGAAGGCTAGTCAATGAAGCTTGTTCTGCTAATTGAATACCCAATACTCATCCAGACTACACTGGTCTGCATTGATCAGAAATCCTGATACTCATCTAGTGCAGGGTCACTAATATTCACCCCATGACTTGATTGGCACATCAAGTTCCAAACGGAGTTTGTGTATGGTGTTGTGTGCAAGCGTGGGCATAATGTTGTGGTCTTTGATGGCATTATAATTATCTGATTCTTTTATAGACAGTAAACAGATGCCACTTAGAAAAATATCATCCAGATATGTGGAGAATGAGGCCAGTCAATTTCCTCTTGTCGATGGCAGCTAGGCCCGGACTGTAATAACAACAACATTTAATCCAGGGAGGAAGGTATCTGGGCAAAAGCAGATTGCTTTGTGCAAAGTACATTAATTCTCCGTCACTTCATCCAATTACAATTTATTGACATGCCTGGGATAATCAAAGGAGAATTTAGGTGGGGTAATCAGAAGGCGCTTTTGTTGCTCTCCTCCTGTTATATTACTGGAGGCACAGCAGGATGCCGGCAGAATGCCTCTCTCTGTCTCATCTGCCTTTCCTACCTCATATGCTAAGTCTTTGTTCTGGCTTCAGCCAGAAACAGCATGTGGTGTTGAGAAAACAATGCCATAATATAACATTAGTGGCTGTGCTTTGGGGCATGATTTCTGCAAGTTTTTTGCAAGAGCAGGAAAAAAATAAATGTAAATAGAAATGAAACACTGCAAGTGTTATTGTATATAATGCAGAATTTGGCAGTGTCACAAGTGAGGTAAGGATTACAGTGGTTTTCAAAAGCTTTTTTATTTGTAATGTGTAGGCAGTTGTTGCCTCAACTCCTCAAAAAACTCACACACAGCACTTACTGCCGAATGACAAAAGACCATGCAAAGCAAGACGGCAGGAAATGTTTAATAGTTCTCTACACTGTCCAAAGGTTTTGAAGGGTCACTAACACATTTCCCTCCAACCCCCAAAACTAAAGCTATTACAAGAAAGACCAGCAGGCCTTGTCACATAATTTATTATTATTATTAATCTTTTAAATTATAAATAACTGGACCTGTGTGTTATCTATCGTCTTAATCTTTTAACATCAGTAAAGACTAGGACATCAGTAGTTAGTGCAAGATGAAAACCTATTCGTGCTAAGTAGCTGACGTGTTTGGCCGTAATCTTCCTGCTGCAAGGAATGAAAGCATAAATGACAGTGATTTAGAGCACATTTTGCTTCTCTGTGCACCCCCTAAGTAGCCTCAATCATACATAAGTAAAGACAAATTATGTTTTGTCACTGTCACTACTGGCTAAAGTGAATGGTTGAATGGCGTACACTTAAGTTCAGTAATTCACTGGTGAGCCCAACATTGAAGTAGTTCAGTGTTATAAAGACATTTTATATTCAGCATGTTCACCCCCCAGCACTTAAAATGAACACTAACATGAAACAAAACATAGGGCGAGTCTAAAAAGCACAACAGTGTCATTTTATTTGTACCGTTTTCTAAATCAATCCAAAGCTATACCTGTTGATTTTACGATTTCAAGGCTATATAACAGCTGCATAATTTGAAATGACAACTAATATAAACCTACATAAACACTTTAGCGTGTGTCAGATTTCAGAAAACCTGATTTAGGGAATAATTCCAATAAAGTGTCAATGAAATAAAAATAAATGTTTTTAAAAAAACAATCATTTTGTCAATAAATGTTAACGTGGACGTCGAGAATTGTGATCTCCACCCCGGTAGTTATTATTCAACTACAATTTTTCAGCTATAATTAGCAGTATTCACATGCAGTCTCTGACATGCAGTAGTCTTTATCAGTTTTCTTTATTTTTTGCCAAGAAATTCCCTGATGCTCCTTGAACTCAACCAGAAGGCACTAGTCTTTCACTAAAATCCGTTTGAAATGCTTTTCGCCCCCTTTTTTTTATATTAAATTCAATTTCACATCTGATTCTATTCCAGTGCCTTTCATCATCAAGCCTGGTTATTCTGACGGAACCGGGGGCAGAGGTAGCTAGGATGGCATTTCCAAAAAAACTGAGATTTGATTGCTTCGACACCCATTTAAATGGGGGAATTATGAGGGGAGAAAGTTATTTGACTTCCGCAACCTCGCCTGTCTTGCTGCCGTCAGACCATTTATCTTCCTTTTTATTGTTCATTGCTCATTAGTCTTGATTTAATTTTCATACCCACTTGCGAAAGAAGTCCAATTAAATAGCACTCGTTCTCTCTCTCCCTCTCAGGCTCCAGTGATGTGGTGAATAGATGGCAGGCAGCTGGAGTGTGTGAGTAAAATGGGGTTAAACGATTATTAAAGCAGAGAGATCACGGTGGCTTCTCAAGCGAACCGTCCTGAGGATATATAGGGGTATTTTGTTGATATTGCAGGCTTGTATAATCTATAATGATTTGTATAATCTATAAAGCATTCCCCCATGTCAGAGGAAAAAAAAAAAAAAAAAAGCAGGTAAAGGATTTTTTTGTCTTGTGAATTTCAAGACTGACTCTCTCACTCTCTCTTTTGCTCTGTCTCTCTCTCTCAGAAACCTAAGGAATAGAAATATGGATGTCGGCACCAGCATTATGGCTTCCATTAATCATTGTCTACAAGTGCTATAGCCAGACATCCCCCATCACTGAAGCCTTCACAACAGCTGAAAAACACACAATTTTGCACTTTTGTGCAATGTATTAAAATACATGTAATTAATCTATATCATTAATTACATGTACCTCCTATTAATGTGTATTATAAATATTCATACAGCACAATTTCTACATAATTCTTACCCAAAGGTAATGAGACGATATGCTGCACTGTAGTTCTTGGTTTAAATTAGTTTTTGGTTTAAATTCTTACAAAGTCTTTTTTTATTGTAATAACCATTAAAGCTGAAAGGAAAACTATTGCCAAGAAGTGTAAAACAACAAAAGAGTAAACTATATGCAGACTACCATTATAAATAGTAATAAGGAATTTTTAATTTCTGAGAAAGAATCCTGTCTCATCTCAAAGCTTACTTCCTGAATAGGATTCCAGTGCTTTCTGACTCATTTCCTCCTCTGCTTATATGAATTTAACTTATGTAATGGAGTACCAACAAAGGCAGAGTTCTGTAAATTATAACTATAAATAAGTAATAGGACATTTTCAAGTCTAAACACTAGCTTCAGTTTCAGTAACAACATAAACAGGTCTGCTGGCGGACTTTTTAAAGTGTATTTTGCATATAAGAAGGACATTTCTGATAACTCCTGGCCATTAGTGGGTTAGTCCTGTTTGTTTCAAAATCAGACTTTTACGGTCCTGAAGTTGTCCAAAACAAACACAAAATTAAAGCGTCACACAGCTTTGTGAGGAATTGGTGTGGCTGTCTGCCACAAGGTTATTTATGCTTCGTACATAACAATACATGCTGGATTCATGTTTTTATATAGCGGTGACAGAGACACTTGAGGCATTGTCGGAGGAATGTGTTGGCATGCCGACAAAATGTGCTGCCAGGTGACCTTGAATAATGTTCAGTCTAATATGATTATACTTCAGCTTTGCCGGATCAGACAAACACACAAGACATGATGTTGGCCCTGAATGCCCATGGCTCTGATAAATAGTGCTCGGTTCGAAAAGTATACCTCGCTGAATGTGATGGATAATAACACAGCGACAAACACTACATGCAAGGAAAACTAACAGGAACCAAGCATGAATGCTGGCTTAGAAATCTCCTTTCAAATGGATCTCTTTACCTTTGTGTTACAGCAGCGGTTTGCTACGTGCCCAGTACGCTAACCCATTCTTAAAGCATTCCCAGCCTCTCATCTACATGAGCCTGAGCCACAGGAAAACCAAAGAGCCGAGTATTTTAAATAACGATGCACAGGCCTCATCATTCATTATGACACTGATCATCTATTATGAACTCAGATATGATAAAAAACGCCCTTCCCTGGCAAAAGTGTCCCTCTTTTCCAATTCTGATTTCCATGGATCTCTTGCCTTTAACCTTGGTCGATGACAGATAATAACTTTGTCATTGAAAAGTTACTTCTCCTGCACATAAAGTCCCTTTAAAAAGAGATCTATCACTGGACCTGTGATGATGAAGCTTTGGCTGTTTGGGATTATATCTCTATTCATCCTCATTTATTTTGCCATAACCCTAATTTGAATGACTTTGGTCAGTAATTATGGTCAAGGTGAACAGAGCTGTGCATATATGAGACAGCTACCATCATCTTCAAAGCTCTGGCCCGTTTCAATTTTTTTATTTTAAACACTATTATTACCAACTTCCTCCTCCATTGTTTAAGACACTGCATTCTATTAATACATTGTCTCTGCTGATGCACAGCAATACAGTAGATTAGTTTCATGCCACTACCTTAAATTGATTCCATAAAGCAATAAGCATATAACAACATGGGTTTGATACATTAAATGCAATTTTAAACTGGATAAAGAATGTATCATTATGTTAGACTCATGACAAGTGTTTAATTGGGAGTGTTCAAGAGGGCATGAGTGTCTCTTCTGTATTACTACTTGCAAAAACTGGTGTATACACTAGTCATGAACACATGTCCAGCGCTTTTAACTTCAACCAGATGACAGATTTTTAAAAACTGTCGTATCTAGTCACTGTTGTCTATAAATTTCAAAGCTCTTTTTTTGCCCAAGTGAGCTTCAGCAATGATTATGGAGCATGTAGCACTGCTTTTCATTATAATTGCCCTGGGCAAGTGGACCATTGCTCATAGAGAACCACTGAATACAACATTTCATTAAAATAACTCATTCAAATTAGAGTTGATTTCAGTAATGAAGATAGTGAGCTTTTAAGGGAGCTTTTTTTTTTAAACCACATATCCCTCCCTGCCCCACCCCCAATAGTTTGCCCATAGGGGTATTTATTGGGTATACTTATGAGAATAAAATTAGTTTAGAGAGAGAGACAGACAAAGCCAAAATCTGTTTATAACAGTAGTAGGCCTACAGCTCATTGAGGCTTTATATGTTTCTCTTTTAAATTACATCATCTCAGTTGCTTAGTGATGGTCTCTAAGCTTCTTAAGTGGTCGAGTGGGGAAGAGGGAGAGAGAGAGAGAGAGCGTGAGAGGGAAAGTTTGTGTGTTAACGGTAATATGTCATATTTAAAAAGGTACTGAAGTGTGCAGGACAGAAGCCTTGTCTGTGTTACACAATGTGGGTCAATAGCTGGTTAGCCTATGAGAATATTTAATTGTCTGTCTACAAAGTATATTAGAGCAGGCAGCACGAGTCTTCTACATGACACTAAACGCGATTAGACAGACAAGAAAGTTTTTGTCCTTCTCCTGAAAAGTTACTATTTTGGGAGATACATTTTTAATTGAACAGTGTTGACATAATACACTATATCATCACTGCCCAATAAAAAAAAAAAACATACATGTATCTCTCAAAATAGTAATCTTACTTGAAAAGGAAAAAAAAAACGTTCTTAACATTCAATGGAAATCAATGTAAAAAGCTTTTATTCAAAGTCATTTTGGAGCATTTCTATTGGTTAATTCATCAAGAAATTTCCATACAGTGTGAAGGACAGTTGCAAATGATGTAGTAAAGTCCACTAAAATATGGATACATGTTTTTAATTGGAGAGAGAGAGAGAGAGAGAGAGAAAGAAAACAACAACATATAATCTCTATACTAAGATCTTCAACATAGAAAATTAAGGGGAAAAAAATCACAATTAATTCACTAACACCTATAGCCTTATTTGACCAGGGATCAAACTGGTCAGTCCCAAGCATCCTTCTCTAGATTTTGGGCCAATGTTGCCCCTGTATTCTGATGAATAGACATTTAGAATGGCTTATCATATTAAAATATTGTCTTACAAAAATAAAAAAAAAACAACAAACTTGTAGATGGAGCCACCAGAACAGACGTCTTCAAATCCAGAACTTTGATCCAGGTTTCCAGACCAGAGTTTTAAGTTGGCTGGCAAGACCTAATGTACCTGACTGGCTAGGTATAGTGTCACATGGGCTGGCCATTTTAAAATCCTGGTGTGGAACCTTCTGTCTTCTGTATTAGAAATGTCTGGATATTATACCCTATGTTTTAAAAAAATGGATCAAAAATCTAATTGAGTACTATAATCTATTATAATAATTCATTGCAAATCCTATTTCGGTGCCTCAAATTGGTGCAACAGTGACACTGGCTGTCCAGTAGCTATGGTAGCTGGATATGCAGGTCTAGCCTTGCTACAAAGGGACTGGGTCGCTAGACCATGCTGATGGGCTGCCTTAGCAGATGATGGCGTCGAGTTCATTCAGTAGAGGTTGCGAGCTAGCTAAACTGAAAAGATAAATGACCAGCCTGCCTAGCCAGGGCTGGCATCAAACAATGGCTAAAACAACAAAGAATGGGTCTCAGTACCCTGAACGTCATTCGGACCACTCCAGGGCACCGTGGCGCAATCCGTCTGACGAGAGGCTGCCAAGAAAATCAGGTTTCAAGAAGCCACCCGGAAAAAGGACTAATCTTGCCATAGGAATTGATGAAGACTACAACTCACTGGTTCAGCAGCTGGAAGAATGCTTGAGAAAAGTGACATCATGAGCCCAAGGGAGGAAGGAGAAAGAATCTTGAAACAGACCAAGAAAACAATGGAAAAGCGGAGGAATATGAAACGAGATCAAATCAATCTCAAATCTGCAAAGCAATACGACAACATCTAGAGGAAGACTTCGAGAGTTATAGAAAGGAAAAGCTCCTAAAGGCTGCACAGGATCGGAAAAGCCTCAGGCAGTGTGAGAGAAATATGGCGGAATAACGACGCTGAAGAACAAGGCACTGTGATAAATGACAGGAGTGGAGGTTTGTAAAACTTTCTACACTAGCCTCTTTAAATCAACTATATATGTTGATCTGCCATTATTAACGGAAGAGAAGGAGAAAGTGCCATCTATTCTGGTCAGTGAAGTCGAGAGGGCCTTGAAGCTGATGAAGAAAGGAAAAACACCAGGAAAGGACGGCATAACCTCAGAAATGCTGCAGGCTGGTGGAGAGAAGCTGTGAAAAATCTTAACTCTACGCTTTAACCACTACCTTGAAGAGAGCAGCATACCCTCTCAATAGAGAGAATCGAACACTACCCTACTGTACAAAAAGGGTGATCGGGAAGATCTTAAGAATTATCGCTCCATATGCCTCCTATCGCTCATATACAAGTTATTCACAAAGATCATTTTTTCAACAGTTATCTCAACATTTGGACAAGCAGCAAGGAAAGAGCAGGCAGGCTTTAGGAAAAAATACAGTACAATGGATCACATTCACTCTTACACAGTTGCTAGAGCTAGAAAGTACAGAGGAGTTGCAGACCATCCTGAGCGAGCCGGATTCCAAATGCTTGGCAGTTGTCTTAAAGATGAAGCGCGCCAAGACCAAACACATGTGGTCTAATGGCGTGTCTTCCAGTCGAATCATGGTTGGAAGTGAGGAAATAAGGGAGGTGGAAGGATATGCGTACGTTGAACAGGAGGTGAACGTGAGATGCGATTTGGAGAAAAAATCTTGTGAAGAATACGATCAAGGTGGAAGGTGTAGAGGGCCATGGAACAATGCATGCTGGGAATATCGTTGCGAGAGTTCATCTAGAACGAGGAGAACAGGCAGAGGAGCGGTGTGAAGGACATGATAGCAGAGTACCAACAGGTTGCACGGTTCACAGACAATAGGTGGACCGTGCGGTTTCAGCGTGTTATCTGCAAGACTGAAAGAGAAGACCACTCAGAAGACCTCAATCAAGATGGGACGACGAGATGACCAAGGTGAAGGGAGTAACATGGATAAGAATGGCAAAATCTTGTGGAATGGACGCGATGTTGTGACCAGCGACGTCTGTAAGGCGTCTGACAGTCTGGTCGGTCAAGGTGATCAAGGTGATTATAATAATTTACTGATTGTAAATTATAAGTTAATACCTTTCTCAGTTATTTGTACTTTCTATATTTATCATTCTTGAGACACTGAACTATTCTAAGCTTTTCATGGTTCCTATATAAATGTATAAATTCCTATTATATATATAAAATATCACTTGATTTATGATATGCATACATATTTTTGTACTGTGGGTTTAGCTCTAGCTATAATCTGCATCTCATTAATGATGTGAAAACTGTATTGTTCAACTTAAGCATTCATAAATATTCAAACATGCACCTGCTGCATTGAGATGATACAATTCATCCTAGTTTAATTTTACAGGCCGTCATATCATCACTTAAACATTTCACAGTGACCACACTTTGTTTTTTATTTCTTCCTGTATTTCCACGCTGGAAAAATTAAAATGAGAAAGAGTATGGGTTTTCATTCCGCTGTTTCAGATTGTTAACCCTCTATCTCTATCCTCTTCCCCCTCACTCACTCTCCTTCCAATTGATTGACAGCCACATTTTCGAGACACCTCATTCTCTGTTCTCTATCAAATTAGGGGCAGAGTGTAAAAATTCCGTACCAGCAAACCACATGAGAGTCCACTTCAATTAAAAGCAGAAGATGGCTCTCAGTTTCAACAATATAGAAGATCTTAACTGCAGACCACAGGTCAATTTCTATCAGCCAATGGCACCTCACAGTGGAGCTCAACTCATCCATCTTCTCTTGTCTATTTTTTGTGCCTGTTCTTTTATGTTTCTTAGTGGAGTGGGTGGAGAGGAAAGAAAAAAAAAAAAGTCCTCCCAGAGCCTACTCAGGCTTCTTCTCACCCTGGATGAACCTTCGCCATCCGTAGGAGCACAACAGGATGAAAGTGACATATATTGATTACTTTGATTCTGTGAATGTGCTCACACTTCTTCACAGAACAGATCTTTGGTGTTGTTCAGGTACTGGTTTTCGTGTGGTTGACCTGCTGCATAATTGACCTACAATCTTAAAAAAATATTAAAGAAAAAGATTCAAACAGAACCATGAGCACATAAAGAGTCCTTTGCATGCTTGCAAGTGTTCTTTAGATTGATGGAGAATGTGCTGTAGATGGTTCTACCACCTTTTAGAGAAGCGTTCTATATGGCACCAAAATAAAAAAAAAAAAGGTTCTTCTATTGTTACTATGTCACGTTTGTTACAATAAACCAGTTTTTGGTGCCATATAGAACCCTTTTCAAAAAATGTGTTATATAGACCCATCTATAGCACCCATTTATGATGCAAACAACTCTTTAATCATGCAAAAGTTTCTTAGAGTGTTAGGGGTTCTATACTGAACCATTTTCTATAATAACGAACCCTTGTAGAACCATAATTTTTAAGACTGTATGTATGCTGTCCCTGCAGATGTGCTTATTTTATAGAAAAAGTTGTTGGGGTGCACAGAATTTACTGAATGACAGTAAATATTCCATTCAATATATTTAGATTGAAGTCTGTGGTATGATAGAAATACACTAAAGCCCTATCGGGATGGGATTAAGGTAAAGTAATTATTACTGGAGTATCTCAGAGGTTTTAATCCTGTTCAAATAGACCATTTCAAACATTATACTTCCATTTCAGGAAATATTCTTTTTGCCTACTGTAAAACTAGCAGTAATCCTGCCCAAATGGACATGTGGGTGAATATTCTGTGATATCCCGGGGAAAACTAGGTTTTTGTGAATTTTCTCAAGACTGAAGGAGCTAGAGGTGGTGTTCAGTAATGAAAAATAGAGTTCAAAAAGGAGGCTAAGCTTGGCTGCTGAATAATATTCCAACAAAACAACCCAAAGGTTCACTCAGTGGAGAGATGTTTATGGAAGCTGTAGGTAGTTTTTGTGCTCAACTGCAGCTTACATATGTGCTTTGAACATGTCCTACACTTTACTCACATATAAGCTATAATAACCATGTGAAGGATTAGTTAAGTGTTTGCCATCCTCTTGCCAAATATCCATAATGAAGGACTAGAAGGTAAGTTCATTGAGGGCTGGATATTTCTTGATGAGAGGGCTGTTCTCAGAACAGTAGTGAAAAGACAACATTATTTATATAGCACAATGTATAATGTCAGACAAGTGCTGTACATTAAGGCAACCAACTTGAGACAATAGAACTAAAAGGCGTAATTAAAGATAATAAAACAGATAAAACAAGCAAACAGGACCACACTATCTCTATGAGGATTCAAATGCCAAGGCAAATAAATGTGTATTTAAATTTGTCTTAAAATTTCTAATGTGGGAGAGGACTTTATAAACAATGGAAGATTCCATAGTTCCATAGTTTCAGTGCAGCAAACAGAGAATGCCTGATCACCCTTAAATTTAAACCGGGAACGTGGAACAGCTAAAAGGAACTGATTTGAAGAAGGCAATGATCGAGAAGAGGAATGAACACAGATCATGTCAGATATATAGCTAGGTGCCACACCATGTAAAGCCTTAAAGACAAAAAGTAAAACCTTAAATTTAAGTCAGTATCTCACAGGAAGGCAAGTCCAGGGGTGATGCTCTCCTCTTTCTTTGTGCCTGTCAGAAGCCTGTCATTTTGAACTAATTGCAGTCGTGCCATGCTGGACTGACTGAGACCAGAGTACTGTGAGTTACTATAATCAAGACGAGAGGAAATGAACACATGAACGGTAATTTCCAGATCTTTTTGATATGCTTAAGTTTTGCAAGGTTTCTCAGGTGGTAAAAACTGCTGTGTACAACACTATTGATTTGCTTCTCAAAAGTAAGGGCAGAATCTAAAATGATGCCAAGGTTTTTTGCATGCGTGTGAACATTCACAGACAATGGCCCCAGTGCTTTTTTTTTTACAGCAGAATTTCTGAAAATATCAATGTCAGTTTTGTCTAGATTTAACTTTAAAAAGTTATTTGATATCCAACAGTTTATATCCCTTAAGCAATCTGAGAGAGTAGGAAGCAAGCTATTATCCCCTGGTCTAAGTGTAAGATGTTTGCATATCATCCGCATAGCAAAGATAAGGGATATTGTACTTCAACACAGTACTTTAATCGGCCCAACAGGATAGTATTATCGACAGTATCGAAGGCCGAACTAAGATCTAAAAATAATAATGAATTAATAAATAAATAATTAAATGAATATATGTAAGATGGCACACTTACCAGAATCAACAGCTAAAAGCAGATTATTAAACACTTTAAAGAGAGCAGTCTCAGTACTATGGTATGCTCTAAAACCAGACTGGAATTTATCCAAGATATTGTGTGCATTTATGAATTTAGAAAGTTAAGAAAAAACAACTAGAACTTTTGGGAAGAAAGGTAGCTTGGAAATTGGCCTATAATTATTAAATCCATTTGGTCCATATCTAGCTTTTTTTTTTTTTTTTTTTTTTTTTAAGAAGAGGCTGAACAATTGCATGCTTGAAAGAAGAAGGAACAGTGCCATTCAAGAGGCTACTGTTTAATATTGATACAAACTGGATTCCTAAAACGTTGGGACACTAAACAAATTGTGAATAAAAACTGAATGCAATGATGTGGAGTTGCCAACATCTAATATTTTATTCAGAATAGAACACAAGTCACAGATCAAAAGTTTAAACTGGGAGAATGTATCATTTTAAGGGAAAAATATGTTGTTTCATGGCGTCAACAAATCCCCAAAAAGTTGGGACAAGGCCATTTTTTACCACTGTGTGGCATCCCCCCTTCTTCTTACAACACTCAACAGACGTCTGGGGACAGAGGAGACCAGTTTCTCAAGTTTAGAAATAGGAATGCTCTCCCATCCATGTCTAATACAGGCCTCTAACTGTTCAATCGTCTTGGGCCTTCTTTTCACCTTCCTCCAAATGTTCTCTATAGGTGACAGATCTGGACCGCAGGCTGCCATTTCAGTACCCGGATCCTTCTCCTACGTCGCCATGATGTTGTGATTGCTGCAGAATGTGGTCTTGCATTATCTTGTTGAAAAATGCAGGGTCTTCCCTGAAAGAGATGACGTCTAGATGGGAGCAGATGTTGTTCTAGAACCTGAACATAGTTCTCTGCATTAATGGTGCCTTTCCAGACATGCAAGCTGCCCATGCCACAAGCACTCATGCAAACCTATACCATCAGTGATGCACGCTTCTGAACGGAGCATTGATAACAACTTTGGTTACCCTTGACCCTTACGCACAGCAATTGTTCCAGATTCTCTGAATCTTTTGATGATGTTATGTACGGGTGATGATAATGACTTATCCAGCAATTTTATGCTGGGTAACACCATTCTGGTATTGCTGCACTATCTTTCTGCGCAACAATGGTGGAATTGGTGATCCTCTTACCATCTTGGCTTCAGAGAGACCCTGACACTCTGAGAAGCTCTTTTTATACCCAATCATGTTGTCAATTGACCTAATTAGTGTTAATTGGTCTTCCAGCTGTTCATTATATGTTCAATTTCCTTTTTCCAGCCACTTATTGCTACTTGTCCCCACTTTTTTGGGATTTGTTTACACTGTGAAATATTGAATCAACATATTTTTCCTTTAAAATGTTACATTTACTCAGATTAAACTTTTGATCTGTCATCTATGTTCTATTACGAATAAAATATTGACATTTGCCATCTCCACATCATTGCATTCAGTTTTTATTCAAAATTTGTTTAGTGTCCCAACTTTTTTGGAATCCGGTTTGTAGAATGCTAGGGCCAACAGACTTCAGCACATCTCTAAGAAATTTTGTGGGAAGTACATTTAGAGAACAAGTGGTGGGCCTCGTGCAAAATTAAATCAGTCAGGTTGGTCATGGACACAGGTTCAAATCGAGTAAAAATGGCAGTGTGAGTCAGCTGCTCAGATAGATCACAACTAGAGAATACAATATTTGCTCTTATTGTAGGTATCTTGGCTCTAGCTGCTTTAACACAGTGCTGGTATTTTTAGAGAATGCTAGGCATTCTCTAAGAAATTGGTGAGAAACCTGGAGCTTGTCTTTTTTTCCATTTTCTTTCAGCCTGCCTACATTTTTGTCCAAGCACCCGGGTATCATTATTAAGCCAGGGCTGAGTTAACAGTGTGGGCTTTCTAGGTTTAAAAGATGTTCATAATTCTGCCACGTGTGATTAAAAATTTTGATCATATCACCTGTGGTAGTGTTTTTAGGAGAATTTTCAATGGAACTAGCTATGGAAGCAGTCAGCTGAAAACTGACTGCTGACTGGCTGACTGCTGTGTAATAGTACGAAAAAAATGTGCAGACGGAGCGTGCTTTGGAAGGGAGTGTGGGATGTTGACATCAAACAAAATAGGCTTGTGGTCAGACAAGCATACATCTGTTATATCAACATTACACACAGACAAGCCAAATGTAAATACGAGATCAAGAGTACGCCCATGCTCATGTGTAGAGCCCATAAAAGACTGAGATAAAACCAGTCAATAAGCTGTAGAAATTCTCTGACTAAAGGTTTGGTAGGGAAGCAAACATGAATATTAAAATCTCCAATAACCAAAATTTTATCAGTACTAAGCAAAGTAAATGTCAGAAAGTCAGAGAAGTTTTGTAAAAAATCCTTGTTGAACTTGGGGCGGCCAATACACAGGAGCGCAGAACACAGGACAAGGCAGTTCCACTATGCAAAGTAGAGTACTTCTTAACAGTGAGCAATCGGTATTTAAAACAGATTAACCCACCTCCATGATCAGTGACTCTAGGTGGATTTAAAAAAAAGTAACAATCATCAGGGGACAGTTCGACAAGAGGACTTAAATCATCAGCTGTTAGCCACGTCTCCGTTATGAAGATAAAGTCCAAGGTGTACGAAATGAAATCGCCATTCAATAGGAATGTCTTATTCACCAGTGATCTAGCAATTACTAATGCTGTTTTAACTTATGCAGACTTTGACGTTCTTTGTAGAACGTAGGTAGACGAAGGGATAGTCACAGAAAAATATTCCAGCTGAAGAATGTTCGTAGAATCTTCCCCGCTCTGTCGAATGCAGTCTAACTGGACGGTGGAGGCAGGATGACCAAATCAATGGCGCACAATCACCTCCAGCAGTATGCCCAAACATGTACAGGCAGCAGCCAGATCCCCGGTGAACATAACGACAGCATCAGGCTATTCCCAAAGCAACACAACAGGGGCACCCGGCCCACTGAGTAAAAACACAACAGATCTGATTTTGAATACTGAATCATTTTCCGGTTTAAATGGAAGACAGTCACAGGGTTAAAACTCAGGAATACAGCGGACAATAACCCAGATGAGCATAAGCAGCCATATAAAAACCTCATAGCTTTCCGATAACCATGTAAAAGCACGTTAGCAAAACTGGCGAGCCACCACTCCAATTCAGTCTACAGGAAAAGTAGTTGACACTACCTACCTGACAATATGGGAAACCGAAAGTGGAGACTTACTCAGTCAGCTGACCAAGTGAAAACAAAGTGGAGCAGCCACTGAGGCTTGTGTTAGATGGATAAAAAATCCAAAAGTCCAAGGGGTGAATTAAAATCCATGGAGCTCCGGTTGTATACAATACTCCTAGGATTGTACCAGAGTGTTTATAAATCCAGTCAATAAAATAATGACAGTCCGTAGCTTAGGAAACAATGCTAAAATACTAAAATGGTTGAATTAAAAAAACAAAACAAATCCCAGAATGTAGCAGCAGCTAAAATACGCCAGCGTTCACTCAACCAGAACAGGAACACTGCGTGACAGTCTAAAAATTCTAGTAGCTCTGCTGTGTATGATCCACACTGTGTAACAGCAGTACCTGAATTGAGCAGCTCCTCCAAGCTCCGGTATATTTACCAATATTTCTTATCCAATGCGAATTCACCATAAACATTACTGACATCCTGTGGTAAAATGACATTGCTCAAGCTCACCACGGAAAACTCTAATCTTATTACCATGTCAAATTCAGTTTTGTTACACTGAATTTGTGTGTGTATCTTTGGGGGGGACGCAATCTAACTGAACAAAAGTTTTTAAATACTGTTCTAACAAATACTAACAAACAGAGTTATGATTAAACATATAGATACAGTCATTTTTTCAGTTTTTCCTGTGAAAATATTTTGCCGGGTTCAAACTACATAGTTTAATAATACTGACATTTATACCCATTTTGACACTTTCATTTCCTAATAGTCATGTCCAGAGACGGACTGACCATCTTGCATACCTGGCATTTTCCTGGTGGGCTGACAATCCCACGATCGGCCCATAAAACAGTAGATCAGCTGCCCGATTGACACTGGGCTGGCCTAATCCCATTGTTAAACACCAAAAATAAGTGCAAGAGTTTGTTTCCCAACCACATTCATCAGCTCCCGTGGCTGATGGCAGTGGCACTCATCGTGAACAGGAACATGCAGTAGAACCTGTGGTAAGCTGGACTGCTTTCAGAACACTTAGGCTATGTAATGAGTAGGCTACAGCAACCCAACCCCTTGGTAAATCTAATAAAATGTCAATAAAATAATTTTGGCTAATGTCCTATGGCCAAGTTTGTTTGTATTGTAAACGCAGGTGAAATAATCTAATAATGTCCTTACTACTAGTGGCTATTTATAAGACATTGTGTACACTGACAGGATGAGAAAATAAGCCTAGGTTAGTACTTAAATGTCTTTCATCCTGAACTAAATATTCTTAAAATGTGAGAACTTTTTAAACCACAATTCAGCAACAATAACAGTATTCTAATTTCATTATTATACTATTATTTTTTGTGGAGTGAGTAGTGGGCTAGGGCAAGGCTAAGCTACGTTTTGGCCCTGGAAAAAAGGCTATTTTTATGTTGGTGGTTTGGGACAATGTACATAAATGAAAGAAAATCGCACTTTTTAAAATCATTTTGTCTATTGACTTTGTTATGCCAATGCAGCTTTGAGCCTCTTTACACGAGAATCCAATCATTTTAGGTGAATTTGTAAAGCCACCATTCACCAACATGGTTTTAAAGAGTTGCACATTTGTTATACACTTTCAAGAGACCAAAAAGGTGTGCACTATCAAATGTGGTAGGCCGGTCTGGTCCAAAATGTCAGGGCGGATTTTTTGTCTCCATCCGCCCCTGATCATCTCCCTTTATTAACTCTCTAAACTTGGATCACCTGCTATGAAAGAGCATGTTTGTGAGAAAAGCACAGACAGGTTAATTGTGAAAGAGCTGGGGGCCACATTGACGACCAACGTATGTAATCTTTCATACTTCTATGCATTTAGCTCTTCATATTAAAAAATGACGTGCTGTACACACGTTGCTATTACTCATATGAATATTTCAGTTTTCTTTCCGTCATCTGAGCCGCACCTTCAGAAATGCATTAAGGTAATGCAGATGGGTATTTTAAAATGCCTGAGGGGGAGAGCTGCTATTGTCAAGACAACCAGAATGTTAAGCAACTCATTAGCACTAACAGGAAGATGCACGTAAATGACCTTGATGCAACCTTCATGTCAAATATGCATGTAAATGGCTGCCCTTCCTGCACAACACACTGCCTTGCACAATCATTATGAGGTCAACCCGTCACCAAGGGCAAATAACGTTGACGCGTTTTTAAAATAAAGTGTAAAACCTAATGGAACTTTACACCCCCTGAACCCTCAACCGAGGGGAATGAAAAACAATGTCCCTGTGAAAACACTGGCAGCAGACACTGGTATTAATGCTGTTGATTTTAAATGTCAATTTCATAATTTAACCAAATAGATTTTATTTGGTTGTGAATTTAAGAGAGGGGGAAAAAAATCTTATTTGGATATTAGGGGTTATGTGGACTCAGATTACAGTATACCTAGCAAAGCAATTCAACTGACAATAAAACCAGCAACTTTGTAGGTTATCTATTATTTATTTATTCCTCTCAGACACAGAATTGCCTAAAGGAGCAGAGCTTTCATATATTTTGTCATAAGACTGTCAGGTTTTTCAAAAAAATAAAAAATCTGATACTTCATATTCCTTTATAAAAGATTAAATGATCTACATGATGAGCCCGGAGTGTGCTGAGCTATGACAATATCGCCTGCAGTGCTAAAAACTCTTTCTGAAGCTGCACCACTAGCTAGTGTACAAAGAAAACATAACAGCCTACCTCTGTAAACGTGTAGCAAGATTTGTGCTGCTGCCAGTGTACTTTATTAGAAGTGTATTAAGTGCTGCACATAGCAGTGTTTTTGTTGTGAATTCCTGCCAAACATTTGACCCAAACTTGGTGGTACATGGCAAAATGCCTCCTCCATAATTCCAGTTTTTAATCAAACACCTGGGGTGGATCTGTCTCTCCTCTCTCTCTCTCTCTCTGTGTGTGTGAGAGAGAAAGAAAGTAAACATATTAACTGCCTTCTGTCTTGGGGCAAGGGTCTTACAAGGAAACAAGTTGCAAGGTGTTTTCTACAGATCGTACAAAGTGAAAGATCTGAAGTCACATCTCTTAAAAAGTTTAATTAGCTCTTTATAATGTATTTGAATACATCTATATTCTGAAAACAAAACTCAATACCTTTAAAGATCTGATCCCACCAGTCTTAATCTAAATCTATAATCATCTTAGCACATGAACTAACAAAGTACAGCTTTGGCACACCCTCATTTGCATAGTAACCAGTTGTATAGATTTCTGCAAGTCTAATGGGTCATCTCCCACATGCCAAGCACTGGACTGCACAAATCCATGAGTCCAGCCTCAGGCCTGTCTCATCTGGAGCAGACCCCATGTCTGCAAGCCTTGTGACTACTGCCAGCTCAGCTCAACTCCGCTAGCCCTCACGCCCACTTTTTCTCGACATCTCTCTCAGTCCCAAGTCTGTCACTGACTCATAGCCCTTCTCTCTCATTCATCGTCATTCTCTTCATTCTTTTTTGTCCTCCTCGTGATGCGGCCCACGATATAAAGAGAGCTCCATCAGATGCACTGGAGCAGTGTGGCTGGCCGAGAGCCTGGCCTAATCGCTCCATTGCCTTCAGCCAGCCAGTCAGGCTCATCCAGCTGGAGAGGAAAAGAGGAACTCCTGCATCCTCAACAGGTCTCAAAAATTCTCCTCACAGGCCTAGCTTTAATCCTCAGCATAAGCCTTGTACGAACGGACATCATCCAAGATTTATTTATTTCTTACAGTGGATCACTGTCTAGTAACAGCAAATAAAGAAACAAGTTGTCCATGCACATTCCTCTTGAAACAGATTAACCCTGACATATGAGGCTTCTATATGAAAACAGAAAAATATTTATTGTCTTAGCAGAAGTATTCAAAACATTGAAATGGGCCCTTGTTTGTTATGGGTGGTTAACTCCAACTTCCACCATATGATAAATATGACACTAAAGATCAGAGACTTTGACAACACACAGTCATCACTGTCCAAAGGAAAACATGCATCTCCAAAATAGTAATTTACACGATAAAGAAAATACCTTCTTAGCTTTCAATGGGAGTTAATGTAAAAAGATTTTATTTCAAGTGATTTGAGCATTTCTGTCAGTTAATTCTTTATGGTGACCCTGGACAAATTTTCTTTTCAATTTAAAAAACAAAAAAGAAACACCACTATAATCATTAATGCAGAATGTATCTGACAACTCTTTAGCACAAACATACAATGATGGGTGAAATTAGTTAATTAGTCGACAGGCCCAGATTAACTGCTCAGCAATCCTTTGAACTTCCTCTGTTTTAATGAGACAGCTTGCAATTACCATTGCAGTCCAGTGCAGCAGGTTCCTCATTAGCAGAGGTGTGGCTGCCAGTCATTCTTGAGGGCTAGCCCTGTGTCTGCTAAACAGCACACAAGCTGATGAGAGCGCACTTTCCATATTGTAGCTTCATACTGGCGTTTGACCTTCGTGCCAAGAGAAAAAGCATCTGACGAAAAAGGATGTGCTATCATTGGCTAGTAATGGAGTTTTGAGACGAATGATTAATTACTGCATTCAGCGTGGTAATTAAAAGATGGGTGAAAGGGACAGTCAAAGCAGCAAGCAAGGAAGCCCCGAGGGTGGAGGCCCACTCTACAATGTCACGAAGGCAGATTGTTGGGAAATTAGGGTCACGTCCCACCCATTGTGAAGCTGAATAGAGAAAAACTGAATAAACGGTAAATGTTTGCTCAAAACCCATTCATCGCAAAGGGATTTCTTTGCTTATTTGTGCTGTAAATGCTAAAGCCAAGTCTGGTATTCCCTCTTCCATCATTGCTTAACTCTTACATGTAACCCTCAGAACTTAACCCTTAAATGAGACTTATGTTATTTTTTTTCTCACATTCTCCTAAAAGTCACTAATTATGATATTACATACATAATTAATGTCTGGGAAACTAGCCCACTAATTAAGTCCTGGACCAGTTTCCAATGCCAATAGTGAATCACCATTGGAAAAGCTTTTTAGTCCATGCTTTGGCTTATTCTGGGTATGGGAAACAAGCTTTTACAACATTTTACATTTGGTTTATAGTCAGGATCAAATGCTTCTAGGGATCAAGTCAAGTTTATTTCAATGTCAACTTCTTCAAGTTTGCTTCAATGTCAAGAAATGAGGAAAATATGACTAAATATATTGGACACTCCTATACAAAAAAAAAAGGGTACATAAGCAATAATATCATATCATAATAAAAACTTTTCATTTTTTATTTTAATGAATGAATGTTTAGAATTCACATGAAATTTACTCCACTTTTCACTGTGTGACAGGTGAGACGTTAGGCTCATCTAGGCTCTTATAGTCACGATATACAAACATAAGCTGTTTCTGAATGCAGTTTTAGAACAGTTTTAGGCTTAAAGCCTCATAGTTAAACTTTTCCATTCGTGCAAAGACTTTCACTGTTTTGCAACAATTGTACAGCTTGTACATTTTAGTCAGTTCAGTGACCTCTTACACACTGCTTGGTTGGGTGACCACTCTAAAAGTTTGATTTTGTTGGAGATGAAGCATAAACATGAGGCAAAACAGCATGAGGAGAATGACAGGAAACTTTGACAATAAAAAACAAGGGGTAGAAAGGGGCGGCGGCAGCGGTAAAAAGAGAAGATGTGCTCTGCTCTCTAGTGCTCGCTGCCTTCAAAGAGACTCAATCTGGGTCATTGCTCTTTGTTTTCCCTTGGCTCGCTTGTCAAGTTTAATATGTAGAGACTGGCCTTGCCTGCGGCCCACGCTAAAAGATATCAGTTTGCGGAGAGGCCGTACTGAGCCATGGGCACGGCGCATTAAGTCCCCCAGATTGAGCATGGGCCCTGGGGTACGTGTCCCATTGGCCAGCTCCGTTGACGCATGTAGACCTTTACCCAGCTGCCCAACCTGTGTCCCGCTCACCAGGCCCAGCACGTGTCTCGGGTAGCCAGCAGCTGTTTATCAAAAACTATGATCTGATTACAATCACTGCAAGGTGACATCTTAACATCTCAAAATTATTAATGAGGTTAAAGGATTAAATAAAGATACAGGAGAACACTTATAATCAACATGCCTTGTATATACTTATCCCAGTATACAAAATGGTGCATCAGCTACACTTTCCCAAAAAAAAACAAAACAAAAAAAAAACACACAAATAAACCAGGTGCTGTTATGAAACACTCGTCTGAAATATATATTTTTAATATTATCTTTTAAAGTTACATTCTCTTCAAAAAACCCTGTCTTGATTTAAGGCTTAATTTTATTTATTTTTTATTTTTTAGAAAAGCACAATAGAAAGTATTTGTTCAGTTTTAATATTGTTCTTTGATATCTGCTTTAAAGGAATATGACTTTTACGGCTAAGCACCGCAATGTCTCAATCAAAGTTAACAAAGAGAGTTTCCATTCATTCAGTCATCCTCTGTAATCATTTTCTTCTGTTCAGAGTCATATAAGGTATGTGGAATCACTGGCCACAAGGCAGGAACATACCATGGACAGGACACCAGTTCATACAGGACATGACTCACTCAGACTGAAAAATTTTAAATAAATTTGGATCCTGACATCAAATATACTTTCTGTAAATCATCCCTTGTTGTATGTATGCCTGATTCCTATGTGTTTCCAACATTGACAGGAGGGACAATCTCTGCCATTTACTTGTAGATTCTGCCCGTATCTCTAATCTTGCCATTCCATGAACCCAAACTCGCCATTTGCAAGACACCCATATAGAAGACAACATGGCAAGCATCATGGCTTAGACTTAAAGGAACACTATGTAGTATTTCTACCTTAAAATTACAGCTTCTAAATGATTTTAATGTTTCATGGAGCTGTAATAGGGAGAATACAGCCTCTGTTGCAGCTACACTGGGTCCTCTTCTGGTTTACTGCACTAAGCAACTTCTGAATCACAGGGCGGAGGATTCTCATGAGAAATGGGTCACCCTTAAATGGCACATACCTCACTAGCTACAAGAAAAGTCTAGCTCGGTATTCCTGGTACAAACAATATATGGCAGAGAGAGCAAATAGTACAAAGAGAGAGAGAGAGAGAGAGAGAGAGAGAGAATGAGTGGCCGTTAAAGAGTTAATACTGCACTGAGATTACACAGTAGAGTGAGCTGAAACAGACCCGAGGACACAAGCTGGAGCAGTAAATATTTGTTGCCCCTTTTTTCATGTGTTGCAGTGCTAGTTAGTGATAGTTTTGTTGACAAAATTGTTATAATCAGTTTTTGTGAGTTACTGAGCAGTGAGCCAGGGTTTGCAGCTGCTAACTTTACCCGAATTAGCTCACTTATTTGCGTGAGACATCGATTTTGGTAATAAGGGCTTTTTCACCGGTTGCTGTGTGGATTAAATGACTGAAGTTACACTTTGTGTCGGTGGGATCCAAGCTTTGTTGAGGACATTGTTATAACCCGGTTTTGAGAGTTACTGATAAACAAGGGCGAGGGCTAGTGCCTGCTTACTTTAGCCGAATTAGCTCAGTTTTTAGCATTGGACATCGATTCTGGTAACAAGGGCTTTACTGTCAATCGCTGTGGTTTAAACACTAGTGTACCACCAAAGTTACACTTTATGGTTGTAATTACACGGTCCAGTGTGTATTATGAGTGATATATGGGTTTTATCATGTAGTCAACATTATTTTATTTGATTACACACATTCCCCGGCTCGAAATCAGCTGGAGCCCCAGAGCCATTTGCTATGTTTGTAAACTTCACTCGATGAGTGAGTGAGTAAAAGGGAGAAAGAGCGTGAGAGAGAGGTGTGTGTTTGTCTGGGAGGGAGAGAGAGAGAGAGAGAGAGCGAGAGAGAGAGAGAGAGCGAGAGAAAGAGAGAGAGAGGGCGAGTGTGTGCACGAGTCGTGTTTAAATGAGTGAGCCAGTCATGTTTTGAGAGTAAGTGAGCGAGCAAGGGAGGGAGAGATGTGTGTTAGAAATGTGTGAATTACACTCAGCAGCAGGTAGGGGGTGCTCAAGAGAAAAAAAGGCCCATTCTTACATTGTGTCCCTTTAAAGCTTAAACTTGGACAACTATATTGCAGGTCACATATGAACATCACCCATTTACAGCATTTTTAAATGTGCTTATTGTGTGGTAAGCTACTGAACTTAGCTACTGCTCCAGCCCATCTGTAAATCGAGGAAACACAAAGCAGATTATTTCCCTGGTCATCACACATTAAAATTGTTGCACTATACAGTTCTAATAATTGATAGGTAAGATGAAATAATCCTTCAACAGTCTGACAGCAGGGAAATTTAGATAAGCGTAAGTATAGCGAGGCACACAAAACAAAAACAAAAAACACAAACAAACAATGAACATTATATTAATAGATATCTAAACATAAAACACTCTTCATTCATTGGGTCTGGAGCCTACCTGGAATCACTGGGTGGTTGGAACACACCCTGAAGTGGGCTACAAAACTTTGCAGAGCAGCACACACTCACACCTACAGATATTTTTTGTCACCAATCAACCTACCAATGTGTTTTTATTTGGACCATGGAGGGGAGCACCCAGAGGAAACCCACACAGACACAGGGAGAACACACCACACTCCTCACAGACAGTCAGGGGAGCAGGACTTGAACCAGCAGGTTACAAACATGTTTAACAAATTCACATATAATGCCCTGGGAAACAGCAAAACCAACCAGAAGAGGCCAGTTGAAGTATAGGTGTCATAAACATTGTGTCATCACTGTAAAACAGTTTAGGATTTTGGGATTTGTCTATATTATGGTTCTCGTTAGCTTACATGGGATTTGTATTTGAAGTAAGTTACTAAGATGTTTAAAGTTTACAGTATGTCGGTTCCATATAATAATTACAGTTTTCTATTCCATGACTTATTTAAAATATCATGTTATAAAATGGCTTGCACCTTTAAGAACACAATGGTCTTAATAACTGAAAATGCTAACTTACTGTGGGCTGGCAACTGTTATTTCTGTAGTGAATGTAGGGAGGGGGGCATCTTGTGATTTATGCACAGTGACAACAATCCTTTTTAAATATTAATTCACATCTGTGATATGTGGAATGGCAATAGAGTTGTCACATAATAGCCGACTTTTACGGCTTTGTTTATTCTGAATATTCATTCAGTTCCGAGCACAAAGAGCTTAAGGAGTTTTTGAAGTGCAGCCCAAGCTTATCTGCAGAAACTTATGAACAATCATTAAGTTGCAGATTGACAAGCCCAATCCTCTCTCCCAACAGTGTCATATGCTGTTTACAAGTAAGTGCAGAAATGAAGGCAACGGTTAGTCAAGTAATAAACCATAATTGGCTATAGCAGCAAGTTTAATAGACTGAACAGTCTTGGGACTTGCTTTGAAGTCACCGGCAAGGCATAGATAATGAAGGCTGTTGGCTTTGTAACGGTGGAACGATGTCATCCGCAATTCAAACTTATTGTTTCATCTCTAGCGCATAATGATGCTAATTGGCTAACTGGCTCTGTTGTTGCATTGTACAAAGATCAAGGTATTCTGCCAAATGACATGCGTAAACCAAGCTGTGTGGCTTCTAAAGTCAGGCCTATGGGCAAACCTGTTTTGTGAGGCCTCAATTCCAGTTGCCCAAAAATCAAAGCAGTGGCCCAGTGTATGCTAACCTTACATGACATGCTACTGAACTGTCCATCATTCTGTCTGTTCATAGGAGGCGAGTGTCTGTACATGTGCAGCACTAAAACACCACAGAACATTTCACACAGAGAGAGTGAGAGCTGCTGTGATGTGCTGTGAATCTAAGCCCCTTGCCTGTACTCTGTGTAAACAAACAAGCCCTGGTTGTGCAGCGAGATGCTAATCAAAAAGACAACGAGCAGAAGAGATCATAAACATATAAGCCATAAACTTCACTGAGATATTGTGGTGACTGAGAGACAGTTTGTGAGCTGTTTTACATTAGCCCCTGAAATCAGTGACTGACCAAAGCAGCTGAGGTCTTTTCCATGTTTTAAACTCCTAACATAACCTTTGGACATATGTTGATACCTGTGGCAGGGGCCATCATTAAGAACAATATATAAGGGTATATAATATTAATTATAAACAGGGTCCTTCCTTAATATGGTGTAACATGTCCCTCACCACACTGCTTCCAGTACTCACTGTTTTAACACCATTTTCAATCCTACCATCTTTCAACAACAGGGCTGAGGCTACGGCTGGGCCTTAGTCTAATGTGGTTGGGCACTGACCCATCTCTGTCCATAGCTAATTCCCCATGTGCTAGTTCACACCACACAGCGAAACACTTTTCTGGCCGTTCCAGATGCACACACATCTCCATGTGAAGTTGTTCCTTAATTCTGGAAGAATAATTGTGCCCACCCAGTTTTGCAAAAGGCCACCTTAAACTCAACTTCTGGCTTCACCACTGTCCTTCTCTGCGCAAATTAATTTACAAACAAACACATATTCCCTTCTCTGTTTGATCATCTCCACGATTAAAACAAGTATACAAATGTAAAAAATTGTATCCTTTTCAGTAAATGTTGCTAATCGTAGCCATTTCTGTGTCCCGTGTTTGTTTTTAGATTTCACTGCTGCAGCTCATTTTGATTTCAGGTTCAGGACATTTGAAGAAAGTTGACAGTTAGCAATACTCAGCTGCTCTCTCAAATAAATTACAACATTCCATAATTTAAAGTGAATCTACTTATGCATGTATGGCTGGAAAACGTCTGCCGAGACCCCTCACAATGGCATTTCAAACTAATTTCTTCAAAGTACCACTCTGACTTATTTACCCATAACGTAACGTAACAAACCGTGTTTAAAACAACCACTTTAGTCTATTACAAGAAAGAAGCCAAAAAGAACATCTTGTCCTAACAGCAAAACCAACACTCACCAGCTGTAATCTAAAAAGGTGTTTACTGCAGCAGCAAAAGGATGATCCAAGGTCAGAAATTACAAAACAAACCCTCAAAAGTAGTAATAACTGTAGTGATAAAAGAGTATTTGAGTGGGTAATTGTTAGCCTGTTAAATGTGAGTGAGTTTTAAATTCTATGAAAGAATTGCCTGTTATTTTAGACAACGTTAAGATATAGCAATATTTCAAGCAGTCTGACAACTTTTTTTAATGTAAAAAGCAGTTGGCATTTTAAAATGGTGCAACCAAAGTAAGTTGTATACGACGCGTGATATGTCATAACAGTAATAATACCGAGGCGGTATTCTATAAGCATAACATGGTCACACTTGTATAGGACTTACGTGCCCTCTATCCCACTCTGTATTTTCACATCTTCAGATCCTTCTTGGAACAAGAAGTGAATAAACTAGTCCACACTACTCGCCAATCAGCACACGACAGGTGGTACTTAGAGCCTCTTTCAGATGGATTCGTGGAGGGCGAAAGCACTCAATCAGATTGTAACCTTCTGCAAGATTGACTAGCATAATAAACAATTGGTGATTTCTGGTGAATAAGAGCAGCTTTCCTGCCGAACGCACAATGGACATCCACTCTGCCCTTTCTCCACGAACTGGAAGTTTACAATTCCAAGTACAACTAACTGAATTTACAACAGGCAATAAGCAGCACACAGAGGCAAGAGCACTTAACACACTTTTAAAGCTAGCATTAAGACTGGGTCTGCAGTGCTTAAGCCCTAATAAAAACAAGCTCTAATAAATCGCAACTTAATCTTTAACAGGAAAAGAGAGTTAAGTTACATGATAACTATGCATTTATAAAATCTATTTTGCCAAATGTTTAATTCTTTAGTTCCTAACATACAAATAATGAAAATTTTCTCCCTTAATTAGCATATATTTTAGCATTATAGAAATTGTCATTGTATATAATTTGGAAGATGCCCTTTAAACTGAATGAAACTTTCATGACTGATAAAAATGCTGAAACATTTAGGGAGAAAGAAGTGTTAAACTATTAGACAACAATCAAATTGCTTTTTAATCAGGGTCTGTTACTATAAAGTGTTATCATTCAGGTTCAGTGTCCCCAGAACATTCCAATTGAATGATTTCAAAGTTTTAAAACACCATCAGCTGAAAGGTTCTTGGGGAGACAGAAGTGGTTCTTCAGAGGCATTACTCCAGAGCCCCCCATATTTGAGAGCGTATATAACGTTTTCAGGAGTTGAAGTGATACCAGGTGTAAAGCAGCACTAATGTGGGGTAGTTGATTAAATAACCTGTAAAATGAGCACAGGGAAGCTGAAAAACTGAAAGTTTAGTATTGCAGATTTGGAGCAAGCTCAAACTACACCAGTTGGTAATGTTGTCATGCTGGAAGACACAAGGTTGAGCCATTGGTCCGTAGTCTCCAAATGCTGCTCTTTTTACTGCCAAGCTGTTCATGTCCATTAATTAGAGCTGCCATTTCTGACAGAGTCTGACAGGATGCGGCTAGCAACGCACTCTTGGTTTGTCACTTCTATTTCTGAAAGTGTGAACACTGGACAAGTGACATTCTGTCAGAGCTTCTCTCTCTCTCTCAATTTCTCTGTAAACTATAGGTGCGAAGAGGCATACGTGTTCTAGTCTGTCTGACTGCTTTCCTATTAAGGCCTGTGTCAAATGTTCACACCAACAATTCTGTCAATATTTCTGCTGGGTATTTTTTCCCCTCAAAAAGGTGATGTCTCTTATTTCAGAATTCCGATGGTAACCTTTAGTCCTTTTTTTTCCTGGACACTGGCCAAAACACAGCCTGTGAGTCCTTTTACTCAATAATATTTTGAAAATGACCTAGAATATGAAATATTCCCTGGATGTTGAATAAAGTAGCTTTGACTCTTCAATATCCTTTTGTGTGCATGCAGCCATGGCAACAGTGTGATCCATTCAACAGTGCAGGTTGTTTAAAGAGGGAAACCATCCGGACTTATTGATTTACATCCATATATGCCCACACGCATGACTGATAAAAAAAGGAACACTCATTTTTGATCAGACATGTCCAATTGACCAAAAATCAATTTAGAGGATGGTATCTTCCAGCTTGTCTCCTTTCAATCATTTTTCATTTTGGTGTAACAGAACCAAACCAAAGTCACTGAAAACTGTTCTGAGGCAGACGTCCAATATTAATATTAAAAAGACAAAAACAAATAAGAGCATTTTCATCCAATTACCCTACCCTATATACACATTTCTTTACCAGGCACACAAAATATAAATGTCCACTCAAGTAATTACCCACATACAATGTCTTAGAATCACTGAATTTCTCACACTACACAACATTTATAGCTACTGACCTATTTATTGCAAATGTGATAGTTTGTATAGAATCTCCCCAGGGTCATGAAATTGCAGAGTGTCTGTCCCACAAATCTTTCACCAAAAAACATCAGAACTGTATTCAAGATAGAGCCTTAGCTCTCGTTATTCATCACTGCTCCTGCATCTCACTGAAGAGAAGTAACAGTGAAGAATTGCTCAAAATATGAGATTAATTTCAGAGAATCTGAAAATATGTTTTAAAAGAATAATAAAAAATCTGAACATGGGCATACGCTTTTAAATTTTTCAAAGAGCATAACTGACTGCCTTAAATCTGACTGAAAGTAAGAGACACAGGTGCATCTCAATAAGTTAGAATATCCTCCAAAATTAATTTATTTCAGTAATTCAATGCAAAAAATGAAAATCATATTATGTAGATTCATTACAATAGGACTGATCCATTTCAAATGTTTATTTGCTTTAACGTTGATGATTATGGCTAACAGCCAATGAAAACCCAGATGTCATTCTCTTCGAAAATGAGAATATAATATAAGACCAATTTATAAATTGATTTTTAATACAGAAATGTTTGCCTACTGAAAAGTATGTACAGTATATGCACTTAATACTTGGTCTGGGCTCCTTTTGCATGGATTACTGCATCAATGCAGCGTGGCATGGAGGCGATCGGCTTGTGGCACTGCTGAGGTGTTATGGAAGCCCAGGTTGCTTTGATGTCTCTCATCTTCCTCTTGACAATACCCCATAAATTCTCTATGGGATTTAGATCAGGGCGAGTTTGCTGGCCAGTCAAGCAGAGTGATACTGTGGTCATTAAACCAGGTATTGGTACTTTTGGCAGTGTGGACAGGTGCCAAGTTCTGCTGGAAATGAAATCTGCATCTCCATAAATCTTGTGAGCAGAGGGAAGCATGAAGTGCTTTAATATTTCCTGGTAGACAGCTGCGCTGACTTTGGACCTGATATAATACAGTGGACCAACCCCAGCAGGTGACATGGCTCCCCAAACCATCACTGACTGTAGAAACTTCAAACTAGACTCAAGCCACTTGGGTTGTGTGCCTCTCCACTCTTCCTCCAGATTCTGAGACATTGATTTCCAAATGAAATGCAAAATTTACTTTAATCTGAAAACAAGACTTTGGACCACTGAGCAACAGTCCAGTGCTTTTTTTGTCCTTGGCCCAGGTGAGGCTCTTCTGGTGTTGACTATGGGTCACAAGCGGCTTGACACAAGGAATGCAACAGTTGTGGCCCATATCCGGGATACGTCTGTGTGTGTGGTGGCTCTTGAAGCACAGACTCCAGCAGCAGTCCACTCCTAAAACCCAAATTTCTGAATGGCCTTTTCTTGACAGTCCTTTCAAGGCTGTGGTTATCCCTGTTGCTTTTGCACCTTTTTCTACCACACTTTCAGCTTCCACGTGACTATTTTTAGTTATCATGCTTAGATACAGCAGGAGGGTGTCAATGACTGTCTTCTGGATATCCGTCAAGTCAGCAGTCTTCCCCATGATTGTGTAGCCTACTGACCCAGACTTACAGACCATTTTAAAGGCTTAGGAAAACTTTGCAGGTGTTTTGTGTTGATTATTCTAATTTACTGAGATAATGACTTGAGTTTCACGTTATCTGAAGTACTGAAATAAATACATTTTTGATGATATTCTTAGTTATTGAGATGCACCTGTACTTGTTGCCAAGTGTCATTTAATGGTGTCGCACTTCATCTACAGCATAGATTTGCTTGTATTTTGTTATAAAACCCTTTACAGTATCATTAGAAAAATATGATTCCAACTCAGGCAAATATCATTATTAATATAGATGTGTTCAACAGTTTGCAACTACGCTCTGTTTAGTTTCAATACATTTACTTCCAGACTCCTACACAACAACATCTGCATAAGCTTGAGCCAGAGCCATAAAGACCACATCTCAATCCAAAGCAAAGAGGATAAGGTCGAGAAACAAGGCTCTCTTTCTTATATTACCATTCCTCTAGGTGCTGCAAAGAAGCAAGTCTCCAAACGTGGATATCCATGTAGGAACAGAAGTTACTGAAGACATCCCACACAAAACTTGGCCATCTTCATGCGTTTTCCTCCACAGCTGAGTCCGAAACACATCAGCTCACTTCCATCCTCACCACACGGGCCACTGAACCGACCCCTCCAGGTGCCCTATAATGAGGATGCTGGGGAAGTTAGCATGAGGCAAGGCCCCGTGTCCCCACTGAGATGACTGTGGGCACAATGAATCTCTCATGCAGGATAAAGCCATCGCCAGGGAAGCGCAACATCCTCAGAGATAATCTCAAATAGATCGTTCAACCCGCCTTCTCTCTAGACTGAATTTAAATCATTCTTCAATGGCTTCTACTCTGGGCAGTGAGCCAGAACTGCTTTGGCTTGGCCATGAAGCCCCTGGACCAGTCTGAAAAGTCAACGCTGAGGTGAGACGATGCGCAGAGAGCGGTGGTTTATCACAATAAAATTGTCTGATGTCACTTAGGGGTTAAAGCATTATGCCCAGTGGAGCTTCTTACTAAAGTGAATATATTCACAGAATGATTCCTGCTGCATTCAGAGAGAATTTCTTATTTTTGTGCAATCTCCTGCATCAAATCAACAGTTCGCTTTTACTATAACAAATCCCCAAGGTTTTCTTTTCCTGCATTGGTTGAAAATAAAACGAGTGAAAGGTGGTCTCTGACTATTGCAAGGCATCTTTTATCTTTTAGACTATATCATTTTGTATTACAATACACAACTGGAATTAAATAAACTGAATACCATGTTTTTTGTCTCGATTTTCCTTTCTGACATTGAATTCCAGTACAGGAAGAATTCTTGTGAACCTCACGCTTCAAATGTCAGTGGAAGCTGGACTGCCCAGACCTCGGCTAATACAACCCTGCGACCTTAGCTGTGCTGCCCAGAGGAGCTCACAGGGCACTTGAACCAACAATTGTATTTTTATCTTTTCATCCTCCTGGGTAGGAGCTAGGGCAAGGAGGATAAACGTGTGTGTTTGTTTTCTCGTGGAGCCTGCTGAGAGTCGCTAGGGAGCCTGAAACCATGCCATGTGTATTCACAGCTGCTTTGCCTTCAGATGAGAAAGAAAGCTTCTATGTTGCTCCGAATATGAAGTAACCCCATGGCCTATTCTACCAGCCTCTTCCCTCTGCTTTCCATGAAGCATGGCACTGTTGTTAAATTAAGTTTCAGAGTACCTGTTCAACCAGGATCCTCCAGGCCTAGATTATAGCATGCAGTTGAGAAAGAGGGAATAATATCCACTGCTGCCAGCCTTTATAAATGTAGTGCCTTAGAATCCAACCTTGAGGGGCTTTTGGTTTTGATTTACACTCAGAGAACTGCCTTCAAGGGACTGTCAGCATGCCTCCAGGCCCTGGAGCAAGCATAGGGACACAGGTCCCACCCAAAATGAAAAATAAAAATGATCAAAATCTTCACAAGGTGTTGATTTCGGTGTTTTTGGATTCAGAATGCTTTGCCCCGGTTGTCGTCAGAATTCCTTTAGAATTCTTTTTGAACTTTCTAGGACGAGAGCACTTTATTTTCCAAGAGGAAAGAAAAATAAATAAATAAATAAATAAATAAATAAATAAATAAATAGCCGGCTAGCATGCCAAACTGTCACTCCCCCTTTAGCGACACCTCTTATCTCACAACAGAAAGGAGCCATAACCGTTTCCAGTTCAAAGATTTTTTATCATTTCAGCTCAGAATTAGAAGCATAAATGGAGTGGAAGAATTAGACAAGCTCTTCCATTTGCATTTAATGAGGTGCGGAGGTCCATAGCTGGGGTCGCTGGCAATTTCGGAAATGCATCATTACATCACACACCGGCTTTCATTTGCCACATTTGACTCCCTGTTACAGGACACAGACCCTCATCTAATTGGAAGCATCCAAAAAACATGCCATTGTAGCAGACACACAAGAATATTTTTCATGAGGGCTGTGTGTGTTTGGGGGGGTGGGGGGGGTCATTACTAGTGAATCCTACACACACTTTAATCAGCCTGAAATGATCAAATATCTTTTTAACAAGGCAGTCCAAACCATGACTGCGAGCATTACATCTAATCTCAGTGAGCCTGATCCTTCAGGTAAAACATTCAGCTTGTAAACCTGTCACAGTGAGGGTTGCCAGATTTCAACAGTGTTATAATAAATAAATAAGTAATAAATAAATAAAACCTGACCATATACTAGTACAGTATCTAAATCAAGTTGCGATAAATCATTCATGAAGACCTTAAAATGGTTACGGGGTGCAAAATGCTGAAGGAAGTATATGGGTTATTATGGGTTTTTATTGTGATATTTTACCATTAACAGTTTTTACTGGACAACCTAGCTCTAAACAAGACTGTCCAAGTCAAAATAATGCATGGCATTCAGCAGATATTCTTATCCAAAGCAAATTACAAAAGTGCTTCAGTCAATTTACTCTAAGAATGTCTTAGAACAGAGGATCCCCAACCTTTGCAACTGGCGGCCCACTCACCTCATTGCAAAGCATTCCGCGGCTCACACAAAAATGTAATCAACCACATAAATTCGAATCAAATACAGCACAACAAGCAAAGTAACTATTTTTAGGTTTAGATCTATACTGTGCATTCAGTGTCCAAGAGGCAACAGAACATGTCTGGCTTCAAAACTTCATTAGACAAGACCTCTGAGCACACAACACAAGGCAATAGCTTATTTTCTGTTCCAGAAAATGTGAAGCCTAGTGGTAGATACTCACTGCAGTATGTCCCTTGTTTTGGTTTATGCTTGGGCTGCTCGGTCAAAGAGTGTGGCCACTTCACTTATAGGTCCGACCTCCTGTTTTTTTACCATTTATCTGAAAAACTCACACAGTAAGACAGAAGTTTCGTTCCCACTAGTTAACATTACAAACGTTGTCGGCCATGTGAGCGTAATATGCAAAACTAATCAACAAGCTCAAACTAAATGTGTTATTTTTGTAAATTATTTATACAGTATTTATCACACTGTTCAATGTGTTTGTTGAGGTATATTTGAAGATTTCCCCAATAGCGCACTCGCAGTACCACTGAGGCCAACGGGGGGGCTGTGGCTCACAGGTCAAAATGGCTCAGCTATATTGCTTTAGCCAAATTAAGTTAAATAAAATGTGCAATTATTTGTCATTGAACTTACAACCCAATGTATCTTCTGCAGTTGTGGGTTCTGTGTCTTGCTCAAGCTCACCTCAGCCATGGACCTTCACTCCCATCAACCCCAATTATTCTGCCAGTCATGGGAATTGAACCAACAACTTTTCAAACCTAAGCTCTCTTCTCTAACCATTAGGTCATGGCTGCCCATAATCTGGCAAACCTGGTATGAAGGTAGTTTTTTAGTCCCTGCTCACACCTGGTATGAAGCAAGCAGAGTAAGCACTAAATGTAACGTGTAAATCTTGCAAGCACTGAGTGCCCAGAGAGCCTTTTTATACAAAAAAATGGCAGCTCAAAATAATTATGCTGTGGTGTGTTGAAGAGGTCCAAACTCGCATTGAATAAGTGGCAGACAAAAGAGTCCATTGAGAGCTGGACACTGCAACAAGGAAAACTCAGTCCAAAAACAAAAGGAACACACAAATACGCTACAAGTAAACAACACCTAATATTACAGACGGTTCCCATTAGAGACTGGGTTTTGCAACGTCAGTGGTTACAAATTGTGGGAGTTCTGTGCTACTGGAAAAGCAACCACAGAAAAACGCATCAAGCCGTACCGAGCAGAGTTGATCCGAGACGATGATGTGCAGTGGAAAATAAGAGAACTATCTAATAAGAGAAATATAAAAATTAACATATGAAACATGCCATACAACAGTAATTGCTGATGTCTGGGAGAGACAAACAGTGCAATTCAAGACATTATACACAATTCAGTACATTTCAATAACTGCAGGTTTAGCGATCATCCAAATACTGCATAAATCAATGCGTTTTTTATCTGTGTTTGAAGACAGCCAATGGAATTTGTTTCACCATCTGAGAGCTAGGACAAAGAAGAGTCTTGATGCTTGTCTCTCATAAAACTTGAAGGATGGGGGTTCAAGCTGAGCCATATCCGATTCTCAAAGCGCTCGAGGCACAGATTGGGTTTTGACACTTGCCATGATGTAGGAAGGGGCTGGTCCATTCCTGGCTTTGTAGGGGAGAATCAGGGTTTTAAATCTGATGCAAGCATCTACTGAAAGCCAGTGAAGGAAACACAGCAGTGGAGTAACATGAGTGAACTTTTTAAGATTAAAGACTAGCTTTGCTGCTGTGTTCGGGATGAGCTGAAGGGGCCTGATGGCTCATAGAGGAAGAATAGTGAGGATTGATTTGCAGTATTCGAGACCTAAGATTGAACAAGCACGTAGGTGGCCTCCTGAGAGAGAAAGGTTCAAATGCTTCAAAAGTTGTTGATGAGAAACCTGCATGTGCGAATCAGTTTTGAAACATGAGTCAAGAGTGATAACTGGTCATCCAAATTTACACCAAGGCTGTGGGAGGCTTCAGACATAGGGAGCAAGGAGTTCACGTCAATACGGTGTCATCCCAGACACCTGGCAACAGGCCACTTACCGCAAAAGAGGATTAAATAAATGGGGAGGGGGGATATATACAAGCATATTAATAAAATGATATGTTAAAGGATGCCAACAGGCCAACTGTTAAGTTTCTACTGTGCTAGCAATTAGTTTTCATCTGCAAATACACTGTTAAATAAGAAATGCTATACTATATTCTCCACTTGAAATTTGCAATGTCAAAAAATTAAGTTGTTCTTATACCTACTGTCATACTTCACAGACAGAAAACTAAGATATTGCTACTTTGACACCATCTTATGTACATTGTTTATATAAAAAGCAAACAGTCAAAACAGTAGTGGTTAGTATTTTGAATACATTTTAAATTATTTCATCTGGAGCCACAAACTATTTTGGCCTCAGTATTAGAACTGTGTTTCTTCCATCCACAAGCACTTCATTAAATCTGTCTTGTGTGACAAGCGTTTGCTAGGTGTCAGCTGAAGGTTACTCTGTATACTGTGCAAAGTACTTGTAGAATAACGTCTGAAAAAATCAGCAGGCAATCAATCAACCTTTTGTCTCCACACCAACGCCTGTCTCCGGCTTTATGGAAATGCAACAATAGTGTCGTCCTTGCAAACGGGGGTCCACCACCCAAATAATATCTGGTCAACACAAGCCCTATGGTCAGAAAAATAAATGATGAATGAGGTAGATGGGAGTCTAACAAATTGGGTGTGACAACAGATACAGTCTGTAATTGTACATCTATGCATTTGTCCTACAAGTTAGAAGAAAGCCATAATGTAGTCCGAAAGTGGAAGTGGAAGGCAGTTAAGATGGCAGGAGCCTTTGCACTTTTACAGCTTTACTGAGTGTGAAGTATAGTGGACCCACTTTCATGCATTTGCAGAAGACTGTATTATAGCTGTTTGAAATCTTCACATGAATAGGGAGCAATTTATTGCACTCTGTCAAACCTTCAAAAGACACTTCATTCTGTATCTCAGTGTCAAAAAAAACGGAGATTTGAGGTGAATATCTGACACATCTGAATCTTCACTTAAGGTTAATATGTGATGATGACTAGCAGGATGATGCAGCAGGTATAACTTTGTCAAGTGAAAAAGTTTGTATAATAGGAAAAGCATGTGGAAAAGCACAAATAGCCCACCACTAATCATTAACCTTCTATCTATGAAGGAGACATGTTCCACACCATTTTACTTATTTTCTACAGTTATTCAGTTTCAGACCTTTATATTTGTGTATTTCCTCAAAATAGCCCCAAGACAAAGACTGTGACATAAAACACATTTTTTAATCTTATACTATTGAAGTAACACCTTTGGAGTCCTAATGGTTAGAAAAGCAGGTATGGGTCTAGACAGTCTCTGGTTCGATCCCCATAACAGGTAGGAAAATTAGGGGACAGGGTAAAAAAAAAACAGCAATATTCTCCTCCCTCAACCCATGGCTGAAGTGTCCTTGAGCAAGACATCTAACCCCCAATTGCTCCTGGTTGCATGGGATGGCTGCCCACCATTATAGATTGTACAATTACCAATAAATGCACATTTGCACTTCACAGTCCACCATGCTATATGCGTTCATGAGATTTGTCTAAAATCAAATTACCCAGATTGTGCAATTACAGTAGCTGACATTCATTTTAAATATGACCTTCCAGACAAGTGCATCTCATACACACCTAAATTTATTTTTAAAAAATGTGTCCACTGTGTTATTAGAGATGTGAACACTATTTCACCTTTATTATTCTATCCCCGGGCAGCATGGTGGCGTAACAGGTAGTGTTGCTGTCACACAGCTCTAGGATCCTGGGGCTGTGGGTTCAAACCCTGTCTTGGGTCACCATCTGTGATGAGTTCTCCCAGTGTCTGCATGGGTTCCAAATCAAGCAGCCCAGCGGAAAGCTGGAATCACCTTGGAAACTGGTTTCTTAAAATAAGGGGAAAAATATAACAATAAATAAATAAAATAAAAAATACAAGTCTAAAAATGTAAATTAGTCTGCAGTCAAAAATGTACTGCTTACAGTTCTTAAACTGCTGGACTTTATTTAACTGAAAGAAAACATGGCCCCAACAAGAGTGTTGCCAGTGAAACAATGGAAATGATTACAGAACGCCTTCAAGAAGGAAATCCAACAGAGTGTGGCAAAAGAGGTTAGTGTTTCTTAGTCAGCTGTGTTAAAATTTTGATGCGTGTATAAACCGAATGGGAGAGTTATAAAAGAATTCTCACGGATATACCAAGCAAGACGTCAAAGGGTCACGATAGAAGACTCAACGAAACAAAATAAATGAAAAACAGAAAAACAGATGGGTGGAAACAGGAGTCACTGTTTATGACTGAACTGTAAAAAATACAGCAGATGAAATGAAATGGGATTTACAAAATGAAAAGCCAAACCAAAACCTGCACTAACACAAACAGCAGAAAACAAGGTTATGGTGTGCTAAAGAGAAACAACTGTGGACTGAGTAACTGGATGAATAAGCACTGAGAAATGACAACTGCATTTGTTGGTGTAGTAAACAACATCTATACATGTCTGCATTAAATAAATCAAATTTCTTCAATAATTTAAATCTGTATGTTTATATTTGGTTTTTTAGGTTAAGGACTAGATCAGACTGGTATCTTAACCTCAAAGCTCATCACAAAATGTACATTTAAATTTTTGATACTTCATTCCATTGATAGAAAAAAATACGAAGTTTCAAGATGAACAGATCCCCTCAAAGGCATAGCCAGCCAACAATTCGGATCTCAAACACTTTGAAAGTGTATGATAGAAATTAAACAAGAGCAGACAGGAACTAGGCAAGCCTAGTTTCGCCATTAGCCATTGTCACAGAGGTGTTTCTGGCATTTAAAAAACAGGCAACCACAATATACATGCCCTTGTCATTAGAAGGTCTGGAGAAGCTTTGGTACTTCATATCAATGTCTTTGTTTCCATGTGTTTTTTATTCTGTGATTGTGTTGTACAGACAATATGGAGGGCAGGACTAATAAATACAGAAATGGAAAAAGGAGCACAAAGTTATGTTCATAAAATATAACACCGGCATCAGTGTTTTTATTGTTCATTTCATTTAAAAATATATACTAGATTTTCTACCACCAAAGAACAAAGACCACCAAGAAAATGTTGTTGATTTTAAGAATTAATTATTTATTCAACATAAAAGGTAGAAGCATGTGAAGTTTAAGGAGACTATATGCAGCCATATGGAGTTTTTACACACACTAATGCCACAAAATGTCTCCCTACCACTTCCCTTTACAATACTTCAGGCAAATACACACACGCATGTGAAATAAGACAAACTCAGCAGTCCTCCTCTCGGTGAGATATAATGTGTGTAAATGTTGCAGAGTTCCGAGTCATCCTGCTGAGCTTGTGAACTAACCAACGCTGAGCCAAGACTCTGGCTAACGTGCATGGTCTCGTGCCAAACACAGCCCCAGAAACACACAGAAACGAAGAGTGCTCTTGTCTTATTTCCTATTAATCAGCCACGGTTCATGCTGAAGAACCGACTGTTCCAGCTGGGAACTAAACTAAAACTAACTTTTCTGGTTCGCGAAACAGTTTATCTTGATGGAAATTTAGTTGTGAAAGTCAAATCTTTAGTGAAATCTGGCTGCACTAACAGACAAAGTAGCACCACCTTAAGTTCCCTCTGTGAAATATGGCTAAACCAACAGTTCCTACTCGCGCATGTGGGTTTCAAAATTAGGAGTCAGTCAGTCAGTCAGTAAGCGAAAATGCCTCTTCTAGGCCAGCCCGGTAGGCAGTTCAGCAAATCTGTAGTATGGGAAAAGGCTACATCCTGCAAAGCTGATCTGTCAACCTCTGTTCAAGAAAGTTAAAATGAGCCTGATACAGAATAATTTTTTTCACAAATAAAGTCTGTGCCTCAAAGAATTCAAAGAAGTAAAAGTTAATGATTCCATAACGGATTCTTCAATATTTCTGCATCTGTTTGATCCAGATAAAAATATGCCATTAAGCAAAATTATGTAATTTACTTGGTTTGATGTGTTTTTCAAATCCAGAACATGTGGCTAATTAAGAGAAACTGTTTGTGTGTCATATTTATGATTTTTGTTATTGCTATGGAGTGCAAAATCTGGATGAACATCCTCCAAGTTTGACTCTATTTATTTATTTACACACACACAAAAATCACTTTAATTTTCAATGCTTCAAATATTTCAGACCTTTTATCAAATTATAGTATTGCAATGTTCAGAGCATCCAAAACATGTCTCATTTCCGTCAAAGTTCGGTGAATTTAGTCATATATGCATACAGCACTTTCAGTTTTTCCAAAGCCCCCTGTTGCTCAGATATGCATGAGAGTACTGATGATGGTGCTCCATTCTGATCATTTATTGACCTGCTGCAGATGGTAGCTCCTTACGGACATTGAATGCGTGTTATGGTAGATTGATTTCAATTTCACTCTCAGTGGGATGTCCTTATATCCTCGTGAGTCAATATGAGTTGATCTGTGTATGATTGGGATCCTCTTCGAAGTAATTTGGAAGCTGGCAGTAAGCTGACATTAGAAGGTTGGATATATTTATTAATCAGAGCTGAATGTTTTGCACTTTTTTTAATACGAGTCAGCAGGGCAGCACAGCTGAATCTTCATTCTCATGTTTCTTTTCTCACATTGAAATCTGGCAATGTCTCCTGAACTACTGTTTTCCTAGACAGAGTTATCTGATTATGTGAGGACATCATTATCTGTCTGCTGCAGCCCATAGCTCAGATCGAGTGATCACAGGATGTTCTGAAGAGTGACACACTGCTACTCCAGGCTGAAATAACACTAAAGTTTCATTGGCCAAGATGGACATAAGGGAAAAAGGGGAATGAAATTGGATTGTAAAAAGAGACCAGAAAAATCATTACATTAAAATGTATTGAGATATATTTTTCCTTCCAGTAAATCACTTCTGTAATCCGTTTACAATTATATATTAATATTAGTAATTTGCTTGATGCTTAATATGTTCAGTATAAACTTGTCTTTGTGTTTGAGATTTATTCTTTAATCAATTCATCAGCCATCCAAGAACTGTTCCTGAACATAACAGCAATCACAAGTATTGTTTTTCCCGAAGGTGAAATTGATGTCATATTCAAGGATTGGACAGAGAAATGTCCTAGTGAATTAAATTATATAACAAGGAGCTTATCCCAGATCATACAGGATTTTTTTCAATTTTTAAATTAATGCAGGGTCGGCAGTTTATTTGATTTTGTCTGTACCCTATACTCATTTGAAATCACACCTTGCGCATGTGTCCTTGGTAGGCTTAAAGTTTACCTTTACCTTTAGCCCGTCTTTTAGTGAAATATTTACCAGGCACATTCTATCCCTTCTACAGAAATCCTGTAAGTGTTCTTAGGAGTTTTCAGTAAGCCTGACTCTGCTGAGGCCTGGAAGTGCAATAATGCTTCAAGCACTGGAAAGATAGGCAGAAGCTAGACCTTATTAAGGGCTTCAAAATGTCATAAGCAAGACTTTGCAGTCAATGAAAAAAAGACAGGAGTAATATAACTCAAACCTTCTTTCCCTGGGATCCACACAAGCTGTTACATTCAGGAGTAGAATAAAACAGTTTAAAAAAAAAATAAAAAGCTTGGGGCTGGCCAATTATACGAAAAATAATCAAGAGCGACTTCTACTCCATGTAATCTTGCCTATATCGCTTATATTGATTTTTCTTTTTATATTGTTCAGGGTTTCCCCACAGTGCTTTACAGTTAGGGCAGCCACCTTGAAAACGATGGGTGGCCGCCTTGGCAACGTCGTCCACCCCCCTCCCACCACCCCCACAATTCATTTCATGCATGCATTCAGTTTCTTATCAAGGCTTCCGATGTGTTTGTGTGTGGCTTTCTGCCATGTCCAGTGATCCGTGATTAATCAACCCATTGTAGGAAACACTCAATAAGAGATCCTTCAAAGTTCCAAAGTACGTTCTGTGACTTGTTTAATGTGCTATTCCTCAGTTTTCAGTCACAAACACGCATTCTGAAGTATAACCCAGTGTTAAAGGCAAGCTGTGTGTCGTCCGAGTTTCACTGTGGCTGTGTATACAAGAGGTCAGACCTCTCGAATAATTTTCGAATAATTGATTTGAATTTGCACTCGATTAGTGAACCGATTCACTCAATGAGTCGACGTTACACTCAACCTATCGTGTAAGTTCCTTAAAGTGTCCAAGCACCACACAGAGCACATAATTCACGAAATATCAGTGGATATTTATAACACTGAACATGGAGTCAAATGTAAACACTGACAAAGCAACTAAATACAAAACAACCATGCCCCAGCAATGGATTTTGGATATGAAAGCTTCCCAAATTGGACGTCACATGTTAGTAGATGTATTGGCTCTTCAAATGTCTCCATAGGTGTAAGTGTGTCTGTGTGTGAAAGCCAGTCTGTGCTCAACGTGTTGCATTGTGATGGAATGTCAACCACAAAGCTGTCTTTCTGGTTAGGATCCACACCCAACTCGACCCTGAACAGGATATAGCAGTTGAAAGGAATAAATGAATGACTGAGTGAACTAACTAACAGGTGAATTGATATTCTACAGGCAATAATTCTGAACCTACAAGATGCAGTCAGTTAGTCGGTATAGTCTTACTGAAAAAGAAAAAAAATATATCTTTTTAAACTTTCTTTAAAAAAAAAAAAAAAAAAAAAAAAAAAAGGCTTAGGCATGTAGACCCAAGATGTTTAAAACTTGCAATGTTGTGTCCTACTCTAAACTGAATTTGCTTAATGATGACATAGCATGAAGCTCAGAGCCTGCACAAGGAGTTCTTGTATTTAACAATGCTCTTGTTAGCTTAAGATGCATTATCATACATATCTGAAACCCAAACACGGTTTTAAGCGGATGCGTGCCAAGTTTACAATTATCCAAGTACTTTGTGGAACTGACAAGAGATCAGATCAACGTGTCAACCTAATGCTTGCAATTAGTGTGGGATTGGGGGTATTGTTTGCCTCGTGAGATCCTGGAGGGGGTAAGGGGGATTGATCAGTCAAGAATGAGTTAATTGGATCATTTAGATACTGCTGATATCGATGTGTGAGCAAAAGTCTGGGGAAGCTTATTTTATGCATGGATGAGATCATTCTTCCTCCTCAGTAAGCATTGCCATCCCAAAGCTTCTTCAGCTCGTGACCTACTTCACACAACTCCGACCAGTACGAACAGAACACATGCAATAGCTAAAGGATGATAATTAAAGTGATTTATTATGTATATGGGTATTTCGAATCATATTCAGATGTGTGTATCTCTGTGTGTGGGGTGTGTGGGGTGGGGGGGGTGTTCTAAAGGAAGGAAATAACAGCAGGGATGGAAATGGAGGGAAAACATTTTCCTCCCAAAAAGTTTTTCAAAGCATGAATCAATACGAGCAGCCGTCTGTGCAGGGTGAGCCATATTCCAGTACTGAGGCACGTTGCCTCAAGGATCGATCCACACCGGTGCAAAATTGCATCAGCCAGAGAAAATAAATAAAAGGATTAAAGCGTGCATAATCTGATTAAGGGAAAGTAACTGTTTGCGTCAACAGTGGCTTAAAAGACTTCAACACACTGAAAAGCTACATAGAGGGCTGAAGGGGAGAGTACTAAAGACAATACTGACACTTAAGGGAGAGACACTAAAGCCTTTTACCATCATACAAGAAGCAGACGACAAGGCACCTCATGCTGGCTTTACAGAGCTGAAATGAACTTTTAAGATGTCAAAAACGGTTTGCTATCTCTACAGTGATGTGAAAAAGTTGACAAGGGACACACGTAGAGGTCAGTGATAACAACATCAGTGTAATTATGATAAACCTTAAAACACACTTTCGGAAGGATTTCAAAGCAACTGCCAGCAGTTATATACCAGACATTCATTCACTGAACAAAAGCTAGAGCATTCATAACTTTAAATACATAAAAATTATTACACATTGTAATTAAGTGTTAGGAAAATAGAAACCACATTTTCCGTCAAAAGAGATTAAAAAAATAAAGAGTTATATTCCAGCACCGGAGAACAATACCTCGGCGATCAACTTGCAGCAAACACAATATTTCATATGACATGGGATGATATTATAGTATTACAATTTAGTTGCTGGACACTTGTAATGTCAATGTGTTCCATACAGCATTACAACATCCAGAGTGTGTGGATAGTATTATTAGATAATACTGAGCAGCTTGACAGTGATTATGAGTCCGCTGTTGTGGTCTCTGGCTTTGAAACCCCCTTCTGCTTGTTGCAGTTTCTATTTGTTCATATAAAAGTAAAGAGAATTTGGCGTGAAAAACAAATCTAGAAGTGCTCAATGTTCAATGCATAACCTGAGCATTCCACGTACTGCACTTGACCTTGTCAAACCAGGAATGAAATACTGATCAATATACGACCTCTCTGCCATAACCAGTTACAGTCGAGTAGACTTCTGCTCTGCCAATCGCCACGGTGTAAATCCAACTGGATATCAGGCAATCTGTTACTGTCATCTGTCAAAATACACTTCATGCATGCTCTCTGAATTCACAATCGGCAAATGCTTCTAGATCCTTAGTGGACTATCAATCTGCCAAGAGTGTCTTTCACTCTCAGCCTACATGGGTGACCTTTTATCAGAAGCACTGGTGCTTCAAAAACATTTTCTATGTTAGATATTTGAGATACATACTCATGCACCTTTCCATGAGAGATTTGTAGTTTAGAAACAATTCCTGTCATATAATGAGACTGTGTGTCATTTCATGCACAATTTGACACCCATTGGCCAAACCTGTTTTCATTGGGCCATTCCACAATGTTAGGGCAGTGCACAATGGTTGGTCCCTTCTCTTTCAAATGGGCTTGATGTGGAAATGAGCAGCCTTGCATTTTGATACATTTTTGAAACGTCCTTGCCACTTCATTTTATGACAACAAAATGCCTTATAGCACTTACAGAAAAACAGTATAGATCAAAACTGAAAACTGCTGTGATCTGATTTTGTCCTACCCTCATTCAAGTCACTTCCACAGTTTGGTAAGCCATAAGTCAACAAATTCAGCCCAACTAGGAGCTTGGACTCCCCCAGTTAGACACAATGCTACCAGCCTGGGAGGGTCAAGGCAGTGCATGCTTCCTCCGTAAGGACAAGTCAGTCATCAAATCTTAGACCACTGCCTGCACTACCCTTCCAAAGATTACTGACTGGGTTCAGATCAGGACTCTGCGACATTTTTATATTTCAATGTTCTGAGCTTCAAGGCTTTGCTTTACAGTTTTTGCAGTGTGATGAGGCGATGTCTTGTATAAACCCTGCTGAAGCCTTGGATGTTCCTGCCAATGCTCAAAATGGGCTTAAATGACTATAAAAGTAAGACTGGTGGATACAAGAATAAGGATAAAAACCAAATGCCTGATTAATTTAATGAACATAAACAAGAACAATCATGATATTTTAAAATAAATAACATGCTTACTTGACACCACCCAATTATCTATTATCTGTTAAGCTGCCACTTTCTCTGAAATTCCTGATGTATGAATATACCGCCTGGAGCTACATGCTGCAAATGAAACAGCAATTCAGCATCATTTATTGGAAAAGTTCATTTAGCAATGTTTAGGGTTTTATATCTGAAAGGGGGCTATCAAAGACGCCCACACTTCAACAGCAGGCACGAAAGCACTCGGTGAGAGGGTGGACAATGGCTGCATCTGATGGCCCTGTGCGCAGGGTGCTAAATGTTACAGAAACAAAATGCCAACAGGTTGAGAGGGTTATGATCAAAGTGTCCACGCAGCAGCGAGAGATTGCAGCGTGGGCTGGTTCAATTTGCTCCTGGCCAGGCCATCAGACACTGCATCATGCCCCAGAACACAAAAGAGGTGGGTTCTGAGAGATCTCCGTCAAAGGTCTGATTGGATTTCAGGAAAAAGGACAAAGATAAATGGTACAGCATCTAAAACATAAACATGTACATATAATTTTACTGATTTATGAAAGAAATCATTTAATAATAAAAATTATTGGGTAAGAATTAGTTTTATGATCTGCTAAATGGCCAATCTGCCATGGTTAACAGACAGTAACACAAAAATAAATTTAACAAAATAAGCAAAAAAAGAATAAGTAACGTTCAACCCATATGGCTTCTTGTCAAGCCAAGCCAATCATCTAAAGTTAGACACCTTCCAAGTCCAGTGTGAAATAAAGAGGAAAAAAAAAAGAATATGAGAAAAACAGAAAAAAAAGTTGATCCTAGCGTCTATTCTGTGATGACAGGTGCAAGTCTATAGTGTTTGGAATTGGACAGCAATTGCCTCATGACCTGTGCTGTTCAGTCAAGAGGCACTCATCCACTACACATTGAATGTTCACAGCTCACTAGTCCTGCAGGCTGGGCCAGCCCTGATCGATATGCCCCTCTTTACCTGCTTCACCTCCCCCCCAGTCCCACCTACCAGCGTGGGGACTGGTCTCTCATACACCAGAAAAAAAGATAAACAAAGTTGCAATTCGAAAGGTGAGTTTGGGGCCTGACAGGCAGGAATTGTGTCATCCTTGACTTTGAGCCACCCCCATTTATTCCCCCCTCGTCTCCACGTTTTCATTCTAAGCGTACCAGAATAGTATCCTTTCGTTCCATGTCAATGATTTACCCTTTCTTTTCTTACCCTTTCTGCTCAAGTCTCACACTTTCTCCTCTTCCCCACTCACTCACCCACATACATGTGCACACATACACAAAAGCAAAACAGCTATGACCTTGTATCCTTTGTGCCATAAAAAATAACTCTACAGAAAGATGTCAGCTGTGATTTGTACTCCTCCTTTCAGGATTACAGTAAATGCAGTTGACTGCTGCTTGGCTTTCTGATGAGTCAAATGATTGTTTAATTTAAGCAAGCATGGTAAAATCTGGAACCTCTTAAAATAACAAGCTTATTACATCCTAACAAATTACCTCATTGTGTATAAACATAATTGAGACCCCTCCCGCCAGTTCGCCATTCTGTGCCCAAATAAAGTCATGAACCAAAAACCATTTCCGAGAGGTGAACCCTGTTACAAATGTACCTTTATATCTCCTCAAAGTCTGCAAACAGTGCATCAAGAGCAAGAGCTTTAAGGGGGAAGGGTTCAAACCCTTGCATTTGGGACAATCTTCATACAGCCTACTAAAGAGCAAAGCCATAATATTTGATTTGTTTCCTCTGTATTGCCAGAAATTATGAATAGGAGGCCACTTCAAAATTTGTGATGGAGTCTCTGCCAACAAATAATGTAAGAGTAGAACAACAGTAAAGACTGATTTATGCTTCTGCTTGGACTCAACACAGTCTGCGCTGTAGGCTGCACCAGTGCCCTATGCCATTCTAAACATTTATACTTGTGCATTGGTGTATCTGCATCACCCTGCAATTACACCTCCAAACCACTAGGGCTGAATCACAAATCTTTCTCTACCCTATGTAGTAGTGTTGTATTATTAGAAGGAATGTCCTCAAAGATCAGTGTTTGCCCGATCACAGTATTATTTCACTGATTTGTATAGGCTTTATTGAGCTTGTCCTTAAGTCCAATCCTCCGTTTCCTGTAGGCGGCTCTAGCTCACACTCCCTCCTCCTCCTGTAGCACATTTGGTAAATGTCGTTGTGATATGACTCTGTTGGCCACCACAGTGGAAACACTTCTTTCTGACTGTTCTGCACAAACACACATTCCCACGAGTCGGATTCAGAGCTGGAGCGTGAGGGGACTAGAGTTGCCAACCATCGCATATTGGGACACCAAATGTTGAGTTTTGTATCCATTTATCTCATATTTTTGAGTTTCAGCTGTTAAGACCCTCAGCCAGAGGAGGGGCAGATACTCATGCGCTTCTCATTGGTCATCACTTTATAAAGCCAATAAGCAGCCAGCGTTATCTGTCGATTTAGTGCTGCAGCCAATGGAGTCACAGTTCCTCCTACAGGGGTTAGTTTTGAAGCTGCGTTGAGACAATCAGGTCAGTGCTGAAAAAATATTTAACTTATTTTAGCACGGTGTCTTGAAGAAACTACTCAACATCTGTGATGACAAAGCTGACTGACATTTAGAATCAAAGTAACTCTTTATATATAAAAATAATATCAGATATTTCATATAAGTTTAAAAATAATATTAAATTATTTATGAGCTGTTTGTGAAGATTCCATTTGTTTGTTATAAAAAGATAAAAAAAATCAAAATAAGCTTGGATGCAGGGGGTTTCTTTCTTAATCCGAGATATTCAGAGTCAAGATACGCTAGGCTGATTTTAATAAGTATAATGTACTTCAAGTGTGCACTGTGTAACAGTACTATCTAGGAAAAGGGATAGGGACTCTGCAGGTATTGAATATGACTCGGATCGAGATATAAAAAACACCCTTGATCAGTCAGATTCCTGAATACATACGCAGCATAAATTGTCCTAAAAATCGCATGGAGAGCACTAGACTACATCTGCACAGGCAGTCAGACAAATAGGTGAGAAGGTGCCAGACACAACAGTGAAAAATGAGGAAAATAGACCAAATAGAACCATTAAGCACTGCTAGTGAGCCATCACCACATTTGTATTGTTTTTGGCTCTGGAAATGGCTCACTTTGACTGCATTTGACAGGAAAAAAATAAAAACATTAAATATATTAAACATTGTTTAAGAACAGCACATTGGCTATCACAAAATGTGTGTCAGTGGTTAGTTTTCTGATCCTTGCAGGAGACAAAATTGAACAACAGTGACTGAAGAAGCCCTAGAACAGTTTTACTGAGTACTTAAGTGACCATGATTATTTATTTATTTATTATCTCTTATGTGATGAAACAAAACATGGCATTTCAACATATCTTAGACTAAACAGGCTCCACATGTAACAGGAATCAACAAGCTTCATTCAAAAGTAAAGTGGCTGTGTCTCAACTCATCCAAGCTCATAGTGGAACAAGTCACCACACCGTAAGGTTTGAGAGAACCATGAGCAAAGCCAGAAGTGGAATATGTGGGGGCTGCTGCTTCATTGAAAGCTATGAAAAGGTGGCTCTCATGGTCTGACAGACAATATGCTGTTGACTGTTGATGTGAAGGACCTGGAGGTGGCGACAGTTGGATAGATGGATTTGCCACCTTTGTGGTATATGAGTGGCACAGGCCTTCATTCTGTCCAGGCCCTCTTTTGTTGTTCATCTGAAAAAGGGTAAGCCTGCCTGGCAGTTGCCAGATTTCTATCAGAACAATAGAGAGCTGTCCTTTAGAGGGATACGGACGCTGCTGACGCTGACTCACAGTGCTCGTATGTTTGATAGGGTCGAAATAGAAGTCATACCGATCTATGCCGAGTATGCATGTGCAAACAAAAGAACAACAGGAGTGGAGCTGTATTTGCATGAACGTAAATAGCATTTACATGAGCTGTTTAGTATGCACGTGTGGGAGACCCCTTATCTTTTTCAATTATGGGTATAGTCAAACATCACCTCTTTGCTTTTCTGCAGTTTGTCATCAAAATGAAGAATTGAAGGCCACATGTTGTGTGACAAGATTTATTTCTGAGGCTTATCAAGTTGTTACAAACAGGACATTTTTCACGTAGCTTAAATTTGGAGCAAACATCAAACAGGAAAAGTTATTTATTTATATTATTATTTTTTTAACGCTGTAGATTTAAGGCACGTTATGTATCAAGCTGTGTCACATCTGTGATTAGAATCACTGGTAACCCTGCTGTAAAAAAAATAATAATTTAAATCACTGGAAAAATTTGATATTTTTATTTTTTTTCTGTAGATTTTAAGAAAATAGTAAGAGTGTCTTAAAATAGTAAGAAATTATGTCACTACTGTGCTGTGAAGAGTCCAGCATCCAAATAATATCTTCATTTAGTATTTCCTCCACCTGATATTTTGATAAAATCATCACAAATATATTGACCCTGTTCAGCATTATGTGCTTCTGTTAAATAGGCAATTCAGAATAAGTGGAGAAATTTGAGCTACCCCCAACTTTTTACTCATCCGTTAAAGGCACTTTTCCACTGCATGGTACCAACTCTAATCGACCCTGTTCTACTCTGCTTTTTTGCTTTATGATTTCCCTCTAAAAAAAAAAAAAAAACTTGCCACCTGGAAATGTGTACTTATTTAGTACTTGTTCGCTTATTGTTCCAAGAGAACAGAGCAGGGACTGAACCATGATGTTTAAAACTTGTATAACACCGACTGGTCACAGAGACTTGCCAATTACAACAAAATACAAAAATCCAACACAAAGCAGCCATTTGAATAATCTTCAGACTACAGTAGAGACGATAATATCACAATATTTCAGGGTATTTTGGCAATAAAGATATTCTTGATGATATAAAGAATTAATTTATTAATTTCCAGAACAAAGCACTGCAACAAATGTTATATTAACATTAATTAAAAATTCTATTATGATAAATTTAATTTCTTTTAAATTACATGTAACATTTTATACAAATCTAATGATTACAAACATTCAGAAGGAACAACAAATAAATGTGTAATCATTTGCTTATTTTGTAAACAATCGTAACTTACTAAGGTTCTGACATTGTAAAATATATATAAAATATTAATATTTTATTTCCAAACCACCTCCACACGACTGAAGTCATTTCTTTTGGAGCAAATTCCTTGATTCTTTGAAGCAAATTTCCACCGTACTTCTCATATAGTGCCTGAATGACTCACGATATTGATTTTTTTAATTGTTAAAAAAAAAAATCAGCAATATTATTGTGCACGATACGATATGGTACAGCCGTAGTACGGACCACATTTGTTTTTAACCTGACAAGGAAAAATCCAGTAAGAGCTGGATGGTGCAACAATTAATAGAAAAACTATCACAGCTATGCAGTGTTAAGTAAATACTAGATAAAATAATTATATCTATATATATATATATATATATATATATATAAAAACCTACCAGGTCCCAAAAAGTGAGTAGACCCAAGAAATGTTCAGTAGTATAGGTACCATGCAGTAGAAAAGCACCATAAACTTATACTACAGTTAGTAACTCAAAAAGCTGCCCAGGCCTGTCTAATTAAGGGCATTAAAATTGACCATATTGGTCCGTAAAACTGAGGCCTAACAGACCATTAAATGTAAAAGTGCTTATCTGTCCAGCCAGAACTTATATCTCTTTAAATCTGTGCATGCCACCGGCTCCCACAGGCCAACCTAACAGCAAACACACGCTGCCTGTGTGCTTGGTGACAGGAGTGGGCAGCCATTAGAATAAGGACAGAGGCAGCGAGTGTTACTGCAGAGTGTAGGGTTAACATGGCCATGAGCTGAGCGAGCACAATCTGTCAGGACAGAATTAGGCACAGGCTGACGAATCACCAGCATTGTTGTGCAGGGCCTTTTGATCCTATATTTCATAACCATTACGAGAAGCCCAGCTTAAAGCCAACACCCCCCCACCACCCATCTCCCACACACACCCTTTTTCCTCCATCCTGACTGTGCAGTTATTTATGCCAGCTGCTTCTCCGACAGCTGTAAATAAATGAAGAAAAACGTACTCCTCTGGGAATGGTGGGACAGCCGCAGGAATTGCTGACTTGTTTTAGGCACAGGAGTCTCGCTCTTATTCCACCCCCCCACATTCCAACTGTCTCTCTTTTTCTTATTTTTCCCCACCCATCCTTTTTGCACTAACATTTCATTTAGCCATTCATCACAAGGCACGTCCTGGTTACATTAATTCCCATCACAGTAATAGAGTTTTCTGTGATTAATCTTACAGCAATTTTACTACGCATCCAGAGCGCCAACAGCAGCCGCTTATTTAATTTGAAGAAGGATGGGAGAAGCGAAAAAGCGGAGGTAATGAATGTGTTTCTCCTTTGGTGCGCAGTGTGTGAGAACAGCATTCGTCTTGATAGGACCTGGAGTCTGGTGTAGGTTTTGGTGGCACGCTGGGGCCTAAGAGGCATGCCTGGAGAACATTAACAAAAATGGAGCACTTAGACCCCAGTCAGGTGTAAGTGTATAGAATGCTCATTTATGCATGTAACAGCTCCTATGTATGTGTTTGTGTGGGGTTGATGGTACATGGCATATGAAACATCTGGTATGGAGTATTAGATAAATGAAACTGTAAGCTTGTTGTGTGCAAACAACCTGTTATTAGCTACGACGATGGAAACTGTAAGGATGAATGCACACAAATGAAAGCACACACCTTTTAGCAAGGGAAAATACAACATGATCTTCTTTGATTTCTCAGTGAAGCAAAAGCAAAGGCTCCTACTGAAAAGCCCATTATGTGAAAAAAGCTAACGAAGCAGAATTATTATTAGCTTTGCTAAAGTGTAGATTTTTGCAGCCAATCAATTGTTTCTCTCCTCCTCTTTCCTTTTTCTGCCTTTTCTGCTTAAGCCTTAATAATTAAATACTTTTTTTTTTAAATATGTTTCAAACTTGCTTTTTTCCCCCCACAAATGAAATCTACTGAGAATTTTCCACGTCTCCAAAATGTACCCATAAAAGGTAGTTGCATTTTCTGTTGATGCCTTTGATATTTGCAATACTGTTCTTTGTCTGTTATTTCCTATTCTCTGCAACATGTTCCTGACGACACACAGTGTTGAGTTTTTACCCCAGATCTGAAGAGTTTTGCACTGTTAAGAGTCTCATTTTCTTTTAATAGCAGTCCCGAATTTGGATAAAGTTTTTATCTAATCTGTTTAGAAATGTCTCCTGAAAATGCACTATTATTTTATTTCAAGGTTATTTTCACTGCAACCTGCATAAGTAAAGCTACAACAACTACAACAGTTTACACTAGAAACAGAATATTTTGTAGAACTCTCTAACCTATCACAATTTATTAGACTATAAATTTGAATACAATTTTCTCAGAGATCTGTAAAGCTTGTCCAACGTAGCTAGAATGCATTTGCGCACAGAGCATGGAGGGGTCAATGGAGCCTTAATTTGCTGTCAACAAGCTTAAGCCAAAAGTTGAATTTGGCAGCTGCAGTATTCTGCCCGGAGTCGTTCGGGAAACAAGTAAGACTGTATAATTCACAGTCAAAAAAAAAGGGCTCTTTTAAGTTCAATGTCACTGGCAGGCTTGAACTCCCCTCCTAAACAGTGTTTTGCATTTTAAATGGCTGTGTGCTCTTTGGCACTGAGCTAATGGACAAAAAAAGGGAAAATTAAGTTGATTCCCCTTTATCTGTCCTGAGCCACCGAGGGAATCGCTGAGTGCTTGGAAGATAAAAAAGGAATATTTAGCAAGGGAAGGAGCAAGTATAAAATTACAAGAACAAGAAAGAGCCTGGCTGCAGAGCATAATGGTTTTATCTCGGTTATTGTCTTGCAGCTTGCTAAAATTGTCACAAAAAATGATGCATTAAGACTTCAGAAGATGGATGTGAGAATGGATACAATTGAAAACTCATTCTTTAAGCATCCTGACTGTACCTCTGAGCATTTGTTTTCCAAAACTACAGTTTGATTTAATCACTGCCAGCCTGAGTTGAGGCACAAGCCCTGACAGTTTTTTTTTTAATGCAACTACCTTTTATGTTTCAGCTTTGGAACAATATTGTCAGCTTGAACTAAAGGTCACTGCACACAAGACGTGCTGCTTGGAAGACAGTGCTGCAGCTGTAGCACACAAAATGCATCTCAGTGAGAGTGGGAAAAACATCAAATTCAAGATTTTATGGGATACGATTTCTCAACACCATTACAGATTTAACCGTGGTTACATTTGTGGATCTGGAGTGCCTACCATCCCACAAACTGAAATAAGGCCACCTATTGAGGTCTTTTGAGCTGCCTTAACGTGATCAACGAAGCCCATCTGATTTTGGGCTGATGCTTACTTATGCTGCAGAGACTTTACAACAACTGTCCCACCTCTTTTCTATCTCCAATCATGGCACTGGACCCAAGTTTACATGAGAGCTCAAACATGAGGTTAAAGAGAGCAAAACAAACACAGTGGGTGTTTGGAGTATGCCGTTGAGTATAACATCGCTTGGGATGATGCTTGGAAGATTGAGGGCATTTTTTAACACGAGTAACAAAATTTAGCAAATTTTTTGACTCGAGAATATTTTGTTAGATTTGCATATTTATTTAATTCATACATTTATAGAAAAATCAGACATGTCAGATGACACTTTCAGCATCTTTTGAACATCACACACTTTTTTCATGTTTTCAGAAGCAGGTTTTTATATTGTTCATACCTATGAAAGTGATTTATAAATGATTCATGCAGCATTCATACATCATTCTGCTGATTCTTTCATGAATGTGGCTCAATGAAGAAGAGATGAAGGGAGAAGAAAAAAAAGTAAATATATTATACACACACACACACTACTGTGCAAAAGGCACCCAAGATTATATATATTTAAACTAATCTCTTCTCAGTGAGCGTGGGGCTTGTATATAATCACAGTAAATACAAAACAAATAATAATATAAAACAAAAAAAGAAATAAGATCATTTTTTCTATAAAGTAGTAGGTGCGAGTTTGAAGAAGAATGTTTTATTCAGATTCTCCTTGATTGCATGAATTTGTTAAATCACCAGCACATTATTTAAAATCATGATTTATTATCCACTAAAACTAGGTATTGGATGATAACACTTGGAAATATACACTTACTGTTCAAGATAAATAGCTTTTTAAATCTCAATGTCTGGTGCCTAAAACTTTGCACAGTACTGTGCATACACACACACACACATATACACAATCTCAATCTCCAGGCTGTGCTGTGGCTCACAGCATGTTTTTCCTCGTTCGTACAAACACTGTGCAAATAGTAGGTTTTCCATCCACCTAATTTTAGCAAATTATGAAAATGTGCAGTGGTGGTTTTGATATAAACAACTGTTTAATAAATAAATAAGTATTCTGATCAAAGCAAAAACCCACTCAGATCTCTGCACCGCCCTTGTTTTGATGCCACTCCTGACCACGGGAGTCTACGTCACCTAAAGTTTATTCCCGAATGTGTAGTTGATGGAAGCGACTCTTGTTTGCTGATATTACTGTATTGAGCATAACATTTACAAATATTTTGGATGGAAATCTGGCTACAAAGAGCACAGTTTTCAGAGGTGCTCTAGTTCTGTGTATGACGCTGACAACGTGATGTGTCGTCTCAACACTTTGTTGAGTGTGTCAGGTAGTTTTGGCTTCATTCATACTATGACTTAGGTTGATGAGTCTGAATGCAGGTTTAGAAAACAGAGCCAGGGTTTTTGGGACCCAAGGCCTGCTTTTTTTTTCTTACACTGGCGAGCCTGAAAATAGGTGAAGCAGAGCATTGATATCTTTATTGATATCTTATATTTATCCTAAGAAATGAATATCCAAATCCCAAAATTAAAGATAGTCTACTTACCCAACATAGGAAAATAAAAAATAGCTAAAAATTGTTGGACAGCCATAAAGAAAACCTTGAAAAAGCAAAAATACTGTAAAACTACAATCTAATTGTATGCCAGTTTCTTGGTATTGTCATCACATTCATCTTTCAACTGCATATACCTCTGTCCCTCTCTCTCTCTGCTTGTGGTCTGGTCCTTAGCTGCTCCTCTAAAGTCTGAATTCTCTCCCTCTCTGCATGTGTGTGTGTGTGTGTGTGTGTGTGTGTGTGTGTGTGTGTGTGTGAATACACGAGACGCTTTGCTGGCTCGAAAGCCCGCGGCAGCCATGTGGAGCGAAGGAAACAGTGGATCAAAGCGTGTGCTGCCACCTCTCCGTAATTAGAAGGTGGTACCCTTGCTAATGTGTCACACCACTTTGTCTGACCTGACTGATATTGGTTCAATAGAAAAGAAAGAGGGAGAGAAGAATGAAGAGGAGCGATGCCTGGGGAATGGGAGGTTGATTAAACACCCGTCATTCTCTGTCTCCTGCTCACTCTTTCTCACTCAGACACACACACACATACACACTTTCACACTCATAAGGCTCCCTCTCTCTTATGCACACATCAGTGAATGGATAATTAAATTGTAGTGAATCACAGCTACGCATAACACAGTGGAAGCTAGATCATCACTCAAATCAAGCAGAAGGCTATGTATAAACAGCTATATTTCCAAATGTATGTGGCAACTTGAGATTCTCCATCACTTTTCAAAATGTCTGCATGATTAAATCATTAAGACACAACCAGTCACACAGAGTGGTTTTATGTGAAATGTTCATATCAAGTGCATTTTTTGGTTATGTGGTGTGGTTATGGAAACCAACAATTATAGTGCATCTAAAAGTTAGTAAGGGTATAGATATGTAGCATAGCTTTGGTTTTGAGACTTGAGTTTAAAGTTTTCATTGAAATCTATATGTGATAGTTTGTATGCACACTGATGTGCCGAGACTTCAATAATCCAAAGTTCCTACAATTCCTTTTGTTTGGTGGTTATATGTATACTTTTGTTTTCAAAGCAAGCACAGCCCTATTCTATGTTTTTCTACTGGCTCCTCACACTTCCAAATTGCAATTTCACAGGTTAAAATTAATCTACATTAAATGGCATCAAGTGAAATTGTGTCACACCTGCTTAAAACAAGAAAACCCTCTGCCGTTTTCCCCCTGATTTAGGCCCATTTTCATGGCTTTATGATTTACACATCTTTTCCCAAAGGCATACTCAAATGCATTTGTGTGGAAATTAATCTGATTTTCTCTCTCCTCCACTTTAGCCACTAAACATGTAGATTAATTAATTTCTGTTATGTTGATTTATTACTTGGGCTGCTTTGATAAAGCTCATATCTGTCACGGTTGAGCTTGGGCTTTTTCAGACCAAAGATCTGACAAAATAAGTTAATAACTGTGCCAATGTACCAAGTTGTTCCAATGAGTTTTAAATTTATTTTTAACATCCATCAGTGAATAATGTAGCAATGCATTTGTTGCGTACTAGTTTAAGCTACTCTACCTTCACATGTAGGTTTTGGGTGCATTCTTTTTCTAGTGAGCAGTTGTTTTATCACTTATGGGTCTGAAAATCTTAGTCAGAATATCAAGTGTAAAGCTGTTACGACAACTTACAAAGCTATATACAGTGAGAAGCATGACTAAGGCAATTAAGTAAGTGCTTATAACACTAAAGATGTACAGAGTATTTGTCTGTAGCAGTGACATTAGTGAAAATGCCCCATTCATAATCTAACCCTTGAATTCACACAGTGCTACTATAATTAATAATTTATAATGGTAGAATCTATATATTTGCTGTTCTGATCTGATAGGTCATCCTTGAGTAAGAAGAGTCTCTCTTTTTTTCACAAAGAAAAAAGAAAATCGAAGTAGATCTCATTAGTTTGCATCAGTCTTCATCCACAACCTACTACTACTGTCAGCAACACACAGTAGCATTTACCTATTCATCAAACCTCAGTACTGCCATATGCCTCTGTAGATGTTCAATACTGCAGGGAGATGTTTCAAGCCTAGTCCTGAACACCTATTGCTACACATTCTATACGTAAACAATCACTTTCATTTTTATTAGCTGAACTGAGTTGTAATAAATATCCTGTGAAGTTCATTTAAAGTTTTTCTTAGAGGTCTTGTTAAGAATTCACTATTCACAATTCACAGGCATTCTCTTGCTTCATATGGATTCCTGCAGCAAGCTGCTCCTGGGGATGCACTCATACTGCAGAGTTGAAACTGATGTTTAAATCTGTAGGAGGGTACATCCCTGTAAGTGAAGTGTAGCCATACATTAAAGTGAAAGTTTGAAGGCCCTCGGCAGGAATCTTCTTACTCTAATTGGTTTAATTTTGGTCTATGGTTACATTAACTATTGTGTTCCTTCTTCAGAGCCGTTAAATTATGTTTTTGTATTACATGTACGAACTTATCGTATTTGTTGTGCAACATGACATTCACAGCACAAAGCAGAAAACGGATCATTTGACTGAAACAATGGTCATCATACACTGCATGACTTAGGATCTCACACAATTAGAAAGTTGCTGCTGAACTTATTTGCCTCGTTTTGTACTCAGTTTTATATTGGTTGTTGGAGGAGTCTGTCTAGTCTGAGTTGTTATAAAACTGGGTAGTAAGTTTTATTATTACTCAGAGTGTTTTCACAAAATGGCAAGTCCTGTGTCCTTTAAACACCTACCACAGCGAATTCCCTTCAGTAACAACTAGGCTGATGTGTTCATACCCAGGGGAGCTGCCACTACACGCTAAGGTTGCTCCTTTACATCGCCGGCACACTGCTTAGGCTCCTGTGGTACAGTAGCCATGTTTGTCTGCTCAGATTGACTTCTCTCAGTGTGAAGTGTCAATACGAGCTCTACCTGACAGCCTTGCTGTGCCAAGCTTGTTCACATTGACGATGACTAGAGATGACTGCAGTGACAAGAGCTCCCACTCTAAAAATCCACTGCTACAGCCAATATTTGATTATGCCCTTTGTGTGGCTTTGAGAGAGAGCGTGAAAGAGAGGAGCTAACGTTCAATAGTTAATGTCATTTTTTCCTGTCTGTCTCATTTGAGAAATCTGTGACAAGTAATTCATAATTAATTAACTGTGTCCATCCATGTCCACCATCTATCAAAAAAGGAATATAAGGCACAATGCTTTATAAATATGCATTTATATTAATGCTGAGGTGCAGCACTCTCTCACGATCCAATAAAATGAGTAGTAAAATATAAAGTGCTGTAAAAATTTCTGATGGAAGCCACTTACATTTGCATGACAACAGAGGCAAGGAAAACCAGCATAAGCACAGCAGAATTAGATACAGATGTTAGAAAGACATTAAGGTGAGGGGTCATTAGCCCTTATATTTGTTTGCTTGTTTACTTATTTACTCATCAAAAGTCTTGGGCAAAGTTTAAACAATATTATCATTTAAAAAATGAAAGCATAAGAAATCCACTACATTCTAATTCAAAGCATTTAAATTATTCTTGTACTACAAAAGAGGGTAGTTGAACGGCTTGCTTGCTGTAACAGTTAAACTAACGACAGGCTTGAAAATTAGCTAATGAATTGAATTAGATGAATTACAGCAAGTTCTAATCCATCAAATGCTCTTGCAGGAAGATTACAATTGGGAAACTGGGCCATAAAGCATTTTATTATTAGCCATATATCATCAAGTGTTTGTTACTGACTTGGAATGAAACTAAATTTATTTTAATGCTGATAATTAATTGGATGTTAAGTTATGGGACACAGTAAAGTGCTGAAATCAGAAACTAAAGACCTGCGGTTTTGCTCTGAAAACTGTTTTTAGATGAATTCCTGCAGCGCTGTGTCAGTGTAGGTCATTGGAATAATGCTTAAAATTAAACGAAAATAATATATTTCTAAAGAAACTAATCTCCAATTAGATATGTAAGCTATCAATAGAATACAAATGAATAGAAAATATTAGGAGAGAGAGAGGATTATTTCTCCTCCTCTGAAACATTGAATTTGTCCTTTTTAAAATATGTAATTTATGTAAGTGTAATATGTAAGTGAGCATGAGTTCTCCAAATAAGACTTATTTTAATTAAGACATTATTTTAGGGTTTTATTTACAATCAGACAGATTGATAGATAATTAAAATTGCCTATTTGGTTACATCCGGATTTCGACTGGTGTTCCCACATCAGTTAACATCAATTCTAGGCAAACGTTATGCTTTGAGTAACTTTTTCCATAGCATCCCACCACTCCTAAGTAAAAAAGAAAGAACAAAAAATAAAAAATAAAAAAATCAATCACCTAATTCAAAGCCTTGCCAACTCCCACCCCCATCTTCCCATGCACACATTTGGGAATTCACTTGGTTAATGGCATGAATAATAAAACATTTTTGTCATTTATCACACAAAGGAAGAAATGAGCTTGGGTATTTTCCAAAGGAAACAAACAGATGAGGTAGGCAAACAGAGGGCTAGCGTAGCTCTTATTCCTGCTCTCGTCCCTATCAGTAATAGACTTTCAGTAATTACCACATTTCAAGGCTGACTAAAATAAAACGTCTAACATTAATGACGTACACTTTCCTGTGGCTGTAGCAACAGGCTAGCACTTCCCTCATCTTCCCTCTGCACAACTCCCCACCCCCTCACAAAATCTTGAAACATCATTGAAATTCTTTCATTCGTCTGCAAACGCTTATCCAGTTCAGCGTCACAGTGGGTCAGGAGCCTACTCTGAATCACTGGCCGCAAGGTGGGAACACACCCTGAAGTGGGCACCAATCCTTCACAGGGAGATACACGATTTCAAGTTCACTCAAACACTCACAACTATGGACACTTGAGTCTCCAATCCACCTACCAAGGTGTTTTTTTTTTTTTTTTTTTTTTGAACTTGGGAGGAAACCAGAGCACCTGGAGGAAACCCACGCAGACATGGGTAGAACACACCAAACAGACAGTCACCAGGAGTGTGACTAAAACCCACAACCCCAGGACCCTGGAGCTCTGTGCCAGAGACAATACATAATTGAAATGACTAAGGAAATAACATATAATACACTTTTTAAAATCATAATATATATGGAGTTCAAAAATGTATTATACAGAAATATGGAACACCAAAGTTAAACCTTCAAAACAGCTAGCATCATAGAAACACATTTAATCTTGCAACACAATGCATCTATGAATATATACTGTGTGAAATTTCCTCCATGTAAAACAGACTTGAAAGTATTTCTGCTCTTTAACACTTAGCACTATTTGTAAACACTGAATTGTCGCCTTATGTTCTACACTCCTGGTAGCATCATTTCACAAAATAAGGTGTAAAAACAGAAGGGGGAATATAGAACAAGAGAAAGGTAGAGTTCCTGGAGAACTGTGCTGGAATACTGAAATGGAGCTAATGAAGGGAACTTTATTTAATTAAGATTAAATTTCTCTTTTATCAGACACATCAAGGAACTGCTAATCACAGTCTCAATGCTGTCTAATCTGGCTCCATTACATGCTTGATCATGCACAATCATTTGAAATGCATTTTCATTACCACTGAGCAACTGTGGTCTATAGGTCGCAGCCCTCCAATATGTACACGTTTGGTATAGTCAATTTATTTACCCTATGACTTCACTATGATTCAGTGGTAACAACAACACTGTCATTCTGGCAGCACCTTGGCTTCAATACATAAGGGGAAATAAACTGTTAGGTAGGCTATTAGCCTAATATTAACCCTTTATATACAGGTGATTGTTTGAGGAGATACAAATGTACCTTTCTGAAGGACCTCAGCAGTTTGACCACATGAACAAATGTACATATTATAACATTATTATATTAGAAAATGTTTTTATTACTGCATATTCTTTGGCCAAAAATATAGTGAATTAAACACACTATCACAGGGAGGAAAAAAAAAAAGAAAAAGGTTCAACCATTACAGTATAATTTATTGAAATTAAGGAAAACTCAAGCCTGCCCGAGTACAATGGCTGTATTTTTTTCCACATGGATTAGCCGTAGCGTTAGGCAGTGATGTGATTAATTGCTCAGATATGGAAAGTAAGGAGCAACTGATCTTAATAATAATCTGTCAAAATGGTGGATTGGCCTCCAATGGAGAAGAAAGCACCCATGTTTCTGAATGAAGAAAATCAATTGGAATTATGAAAATGACTCCACCACTGAGCGACTTGTATTGCACCGAAACATAATCTGAAGGGTACAGTCCAAGGGTCTCTAAGGGCTGACCAATGGACCACATTAACTTTCATATTTACAAAATATGTGGAGGATATATTTAACCAGCTCCAAAAACCTGGAGGTAGTGTGTTCTCCCTGTGTTCGCGTGGGTTTCCTCCCACGGTCCAAAAACACATGTTGGTAGGAGGATTGGCGACTCAAGTGTCCATAGGTGTGTGTGTGTGTGTGTGTGTCAACGTTTGTCACCCTGTGAAGGACTGGCGTCCCCTCCAGGGTGTATTCCTGCTTTGTGCCCAGTGATTGTGGGTGGGCTCCGGACCAACCGTGACCCTGAACTGGATAAGTGGTTACAGATAATAATAATTCATTAACAAACGTGACATCTCGCATTTGTTCACGCATGTAGTAGGCACCTTTATTAGCTGTTGTCGTTTGTGCTGACTGTAGAAATATGATTACGTACTTGCAGTTCAAATGTGACACTTGTGTTTAACAAAATACAAATAAGATTTTTATTTATTTGATTTGTAGCTGTAGTGCAGACCTTATATTCATCTTAAGGACTTCACATGGCAGCATGTCCCATAACATTATTCTAAAACCCAAACTAGAGGATAAACTTGCTAGGTCTTTTCATCTCAGTTTAAGGACAGACCATACTCAAAACTAAAATCAGAATGTTTTTTTTTGTTTGTTTTTTTCTTGTGAGAAATGAAGAGAAAGGTAATCTAAAGCTTCATATGTTGCAGTGATGGTTTTAATCATTAATCACATTAATCACTACTACTTTTATATGATGTTTTAAATTCAAACCCAATTAAAGTTAAAACACAAAGTAGTCAAGAAACCATCAACCATTTAAAAATATTTTCATAAGAATAGAAGTATTCTGACATGCTGCATCTGGTCTGTAGTTAATTTCTTCACACCAGTGAGTTCATTAGATATTTCCACAGTTCCACTTGAATGCTAACTTCAGACTTCAACTTGAAAATAACTTTCCTTTCCAAAACATTTCACACGGCCTATTTTCTCAGATGTATTGACTTTTCTTTCTCTAATGTTGTGGATATTTTCAGTTCATTTGCTTTACCCATTCATTCCCATGTCATTACTCTAAATGCTTGTGTACAGACTTCTTGATGATCGGCTTATTGATACATCTCGAAAATGCACATAAATTATAGAAAGTCGAATATATTTTCACAGTCCTGCCCACCCCCGAAACCTCCAAAAATCTACACAGGAAAGACAATGTTTCTGCATTTCAAAGATTTTGTAATTCTTTATACATGAATGCAAGGAATGTGATTTCTCGATTACAGAGACACTTCAACATCACTTAAGGCATTGCATTAAACACATTTTTCCACTGGTGAACCCCCACTTCACATAAATAACTGATGCTGCTTATTTTGCATGCATAATTTAATTTCTGATGTACATGTAAGTTGGCTTAGCTTTTAACGTTGTAGACATGATCTCCCCACTGAAGATCTTTTTTTCTCACTTTCTTTAATGGAGCCAAAACACGCCAATCCCAGCTGCAACACTAAGAAATGGGTATTAAATCCATTGCATAAAATTGCACAATGAACTGCTTAACGTGTTACAACCTGGATTCAGGGTCTTGCTGGAATTGTGCTGGGTTTCTTTTAGGTTTATTCACCCATTTCTTTAGCACAAGAGGCTTAAAGGCTTAGAGGAGACTTAAAACAAATACAACAAACAACTTTTTCTACCAGCAGACATGTATAAATGCACAAAACTATAAAAGTCAATGATAAAAAGTCAAAACTAACTTTTGCTGGATGGCAGATTCAATATAAAAGTGCGGTATTATAAACAGTCAGTTGGACATCTGCATGAATCATAATATTTACTGTCAAACAGTGCTTTGTGACAAGATATAACAATACTACTGTACTCCTGTACAGAAGAATGTCTCTCATTCGACGAACTATAGATTAAGGGAAAGAAAGGGAAATTTTCTGCACTTAAAAGAAAAAGTATAAATTGGTATATACAATATTGTCAGTGTCAGTGCTTTTTAGCAGTTGATTTGATCAAAAAATTAAAAAGGGTGATTTTACATGTTTCAGCCTAAAATATGGAGCAACAAAAGAAGGGTTTGAAAATGGCCATGACACATTCATATATAAGATGCTTTAAGCAGTATCTGATGTTTCCATACTGCAAATGCTTCACAAAATTGAGTCCTGGCTAAATAACATGCTTTATTTGACAAGATATATACAGCTGTTTACTGCAGCTTAATTTCCCAACCTAATCTCATGAAATAAAATTGATTAGCCTTTTTATTCATCTCTCTCTCAGATACCTGCACACATAGTAGTACAAATCTCTATCAGCACACCCTTTTCATCATTTCTATGTCCTCTATATTCACTGAAGTTTGGCCTAAAGCTAGTGGGCAGACCACATACTGAAGGGGATAACACACTTTAATCTGTGCTTTGAAATATAGCAGTGGATAAGGCGATTAGCAGAAGCAGAGGTGATGCACCAGGAGTATGCATGTGGTGTAGGGAACTGTCATAAAATGAAACATCACTGAAATTTCAGATCAAGAGTGAGTTTTTCATAAGCCTTGTAACATGAAGATCATCATAAAATAGTAGATTGGGTGTCACTTTGAACACTCTCTATAATATCTTCAGGAAAAATCTGGTTTATGTTATATTTCACAGTGCCTTCAGGCAATTTATAACAGACTTGCTTTGGTCAGAACTAGATCACACATTAACATCATCTTTTAAAGTCCCTTAAGCTCAAGGTTTTACCCAGGTATGCGAGAGGTCCAAACACTGAAAGTACTGTGTAATGTATAAGTATAATGACTGTGTGAAAGTTTAGCTTAATTGAATTATTTTAACTTAATTGAAATTAAAATACCAAATAGGTCCTAAAAGAGAAGGGGGAAAAACAGCAATATTTCGAAATTCTGTTAATATCTGATGGGGTAAGGTTACACTTAAGGTTACCAAAACTGCTACATTAATCGTGCATATCGGCAGACACCTGATAACGATCCGATACCACTGTTAAATTAATAAACTGCGTAGCTCACCACGTGAGAAAGACTTAAAGCCCCTGGGAACCCATTTTGAAATTATGTTTTTTTTATAATTGTAAACTCGGGTGTTATGTGAAACGTTCAGCAACATTTTAATAAAAAACACAAAACAGAAATAATGATAAATTTCTCCTGAAAAATGACCAGTACTGCTCTCCTCTCAATGTAGAATGGGCAGTCCTAAATGTGGGTAATACTTATGTCACTATTACCCTGACGAATCACAAGCCTATCATAGCCACACCTCCCCTCCAAGTTGAAGAGACTGCTAAGCTAAAGCTGAGGAGCCATTAGTAAATGAGCTAGCTATACACCAAGCTATAGGGAAGGAAAGACATAAACCAAGCAAAACAAAACGAGCCTAAATGGATTAAGTTTGAGTACAGCAGATATAGCAGCAACACTTGGTCAGCGTGTTTAACACAGGTATCAGCGGAGATATCAACCACACGTGGCCGGCGCACAGAGCAGAGTAACAGCAGGGAAGGCAGACCCAATCAGTCGCAGTACAGCAGAGGTAGCGGCCACACTGGGCCGGTGTATACAACAAAGTAGTAGTAGGGAATAAAGCCACCAGTCGGCAGTACAACAGAGTAGCAGTGGTAGAAAGTACCAATTTGGAGACACCTTAGAAGGTATCCAGTTCATACAATTATGTTAACACACACACACACACACACATACATACATATATATATATATATATATATATATATATATATTCAGAATAGAACACAAATCACAAACACAGATCAAAAGTTTAAACTGAGAGAATGTATCATTTTAAGGGAAAAATATGTTGTTTCAAAATTTCATGGCATCAACAAATCCCAAAAAAGTTGGGACAAGGCCATTTTTTTACCACTGTGTGGCATCCCCCCTTCTTCTTACAACACTCAACAGACGTCTGGGGACAGAGCAGACCAGTTTCTCAAGTTTACAAATAGGAATGCTCTCCCATTCATGTCTAATACAGGCCTCTAACTGTTCAATCGTCTTGAGCCTTCTTTGTCGCACCTACCTATAGATGAAAGATCTGGACTGCAGGCTGGCCATTTCAGTACCTGGATCCTTCTCCTACGTAGCCATGATGTTGTGATTGCTGCAGAATGTGGTCTGGCATTATCTTGTTGAAAAATGCAGGGTCTTCCCCTGAAAGAGATGACGTCTAGATGGGAGCATATGTTGTTCTAGAACCTGAACATAGTTCTCTGCATTAATGGTGCCTTTCCAGACATGCAAGCTGCCCATGCCACAAGCACTCATGCAACCCCATACCATCAGTGATGCAGGCTTCTGAACGGAGCGTTGATAACAACTTGGGTTATCCTTGTCCTCTCTGGTCCGGATGACATGGCGTCCCAGTGTTCCATAAATGTTCCAAAAAAACTTCAAAACGTGACTCATCTGACCACAGAATAGTCTTTCATTTTGCCACACTCCATTTTAAAAACCCCTGGCCCAGTGCAAATGTCTGAGCTTGTAGAGCTTGCTTAGAAATGGCTTCCTCTTTGCACTGTATAGTTTCAGCTGGCAACGGCGGACGGCACGGTGGATTGTGTTCACTGACAATGCTTTCTGGAAGTATTCCTGAGCCCATTCTGTTATTTCCTTGACAGTGGCATTCCTGTTTGAGGTGCAGTGACGTTTAAGGGCCTGGAGATCACGAGCATCCAGTGGAGTTTTACGGCCTTGACCCTTACGCACAGCAATTGTTCCAGATTCTCTGAAAATCTCATCAAAATCATCTTTTGATGATGTTATGCACGGTTGATGATGATAACTTAAAAGTATTTGCTATTTCACGCTGGGTAACACCATTCTGGTATTGCTGCACTATCTTTCTGCGCAACAATGGTGGAATTGGTGATCCTCTTACCATCTTGGCTTCAGAGAGACACTGACACTCTGAGAAGCTCTTTTTATACCCAATCATGTTGTCAATTGACCTAATTAGTGTTAATTGGTCTTCCAGCTGTTCGTTATATGCTCAATTTCCTTTTTCCAGCCACTTATTGCTAGTTGTCCCAACTTTTTTGGGATTTGACGACACTGTGAAATTTTGAAGCAACATATTTTTCCTTTAAAATGTTACATTTACTCAGATTAAACTTTTGATCTGTCATCTATGTTCTATTACGAGTAAAATATTGACATTTGCCATCTCCAGATCATTGCATTCAGTTTTTATTCACAATTTGTTTAGTGTCCCAACTTTTTTGGAATCCGGTTTTTGTGTGTGTGTGTATATATATATATATAAACATGTATATATATACAAATATATTAATTAATTAATTAATTACACAAAACCACATCACAGACGTCACAAAAGACGTCTGTAGGTTCGTACATGAACGGTTGTATAATGCTAACTATACCCGCCTGTGCCATTTTATTCTGTAATGTGATCTTGTGTAAAATGACAATCAGTTTATAGTAAAAACCCAGGGACCGCTTTGCCCCAATGCTGTGTGTTGCCATAGTAACATAAAAAGCATTGTTCTCCAGTGATAGAGAGCTGCGAGTCACGCACTGTCATTAGCATTGGACCACGCCCACACCATTCTCAGAGCTCTGAGGAGCATATTTTGGTCATTTTAAAGAGAGATTGAGCATATTTCTGTTTGTGTTGTTTATTTAATCTTTGAACATTTCACAACACAAAAAAACAAATTAATAATTTTAAAAAATAATAAATTAAAATAAATAAATAAAAATTCTAAATTCTGGGTTTCCAGAGTCTTTAAGGCATTAGGACTGACTTGAACCAATTTTGTAAAACAAAATGTAGCCAATTCTCATAAGATAAATATATATAAAATAAATACGTCTATTAATTTGTCACTTAAATAACAAACAATTGTGCAGGACCTTGAAATAGATATTAAAATATATTAAATGTGTCAGCCATCAAATAAACTGTAATCAACCTGTAATCATTTTTAAATTTTTAGTGTAACGAGCTATTCAATTAAGCAGATTAAGCAGATCACACTAGAAAACATTCTCTATTCTCTCTCTCTTTCGCTCAGGGACAGACAGAGCAAAGACACAGTGAAAGAGACTAGCATGAGTATTTGACCAAGTTATAAACCAGTTCAATGAAGTGCTGTGCATTTAAAAACAGGAGCTCACAGCATCATTAATGTGAAGCAGAGTAGAACCCCCTTATAGAGCAGCTTCTAAATGTGTGTCTGAGAAATAGCACCCCTTGTATTGAGTGAGGGAGTGTAAGTGCAGAGAGCCAGTCCGTTTGACCGCTGAGAGTGATGGACTGTGGGGCTATTTAGGTGAAAGCTTTTCCCTCAAGCACAGAGTTTCAGAAATGCAGTGCGAGATATTGTCTTGTGACACTCAGTATTGGGCATCTTCACATCTCAACCAGTGTAGTGAATCTGTGCGTCCCTAATATTAATGAGTAATAAGACAGCTATCTTTAGGTTTCTAATATACCAGAATCCTGGAGATTTACTTGGAGACTTCAAGAACTAGGAAGCCTCAATCAAAACCCCCCCCCCCCCGAGTAAATAATTACAGACCCTCTGAAGTGAACCACAGATTTACACTGACTTTAAAATAAAACAAAAAGTATATATGTTTTTTTTTCTCTATAGTTTACTCCCTGAAAATAAACAGAACTTGTGCTAAATATTTAAAAAATGCTAAAAATGTTTGTGTTCCCTGGTCAATCACGATTTGCTCTTTTGCATATAACTGTACATCTCCAAGTACAGCGCTGTAGAGCTCAAGTGTTGGGACATCAGAGTGACCCATAGTGGGGGAGCAGTAGGAGGACACAGGTGATACATCAGGGAGAACAGAGAATCCCAAAAGGTGGCTGGCACGCTTCACTACTGTGCTTACGAGCAATGGCCAAGATTCCCCTGTACCACCACAGCACTCATCAGGATGAGGGAAAACAAGGCAAACTCGGTCCCACTGAGACCACTTATCCACCGGCCCAATGTTCAACAGGGTACAATTCAGCCGAACGTGCTCCCACCTGCGACATCACTGTTACCTGCGCAGAATCAGTCACAAACCCAACACAGACCTAGCGAACTCAGAGGCAGGACATGCTCTGGGTTACCTACTCCTGATTGAACACCAGCACTAGCTCTGTGTTGGTAGCGAAAATACACAAGCCTATACCCTATTACAATCCTATCTGTATGTATTACAGCCTAGGCATTATGACAATTTCATTATGCATTAAACACTGTTGTGACAAGGTCTAGGTCAAAGCTTTCATTCATCACCCTTCTGAAATCATTCTGTATTAAACTGTCAATGGATTCTTAAATTACCAAGCTTCATGACAGCAGAATACATTTATGGGTTACCTTTTCTCTTTAGAAGGCCACTGAATGTGAGCAGGGATTCCGTAATGCAAGATGCTTACCAGTTGTGGACTGGACACTTCTGTTACTACATTCAAATCAGACTGTATAATAAAGAAGATCCATCCAACTACATTACCCAATAAGCTGAACACCCATTCACAGCAACCTCTTCTACCAATCGACATCAGACAATCATCAGTGGCTGCTTGCTCCTGAAGTAATTTGAAACGTTTTTGTTTCATACCCGCTCACATGTGTACTGAACCATGGCCTCACCGCGAAACGTTTCAATTATCTTTCAAAGTGATTCCTCAGACGTGGTTGCTATTTGCATATCAGTAGAAGCATCTATATTGTCGAAGCAGGTCAAGAGAGCATCCCATGTTTGTTTTTGTGCATCTCTCATACACCAAGATAAGGCAGACTCCTATCAACCTACTTTCAGCTGTGCTTGGGAGTGCCTGGTTGCTTTGATTTGCTTTGATACTTTAAAAGCTTGTCTGATCTGGGAAAGTGCACAAAATGCACTTCACCACTGCCGTACTCCATATCACTCTGTTGAAAAAAATGCATTCTTTCCATTATTCAGGGTGGTTCTGAATTATTAAAATGAAGTGATCTCTCTTTTTCCATGTCCTACACACTCACAACAGCGTAGGCCGATGTTGTTTATCTCTGATGTGATTGCTTAAAGTTTTATAAATGAAAACTGAGATGGAATCGGGGGAGGTGGGAAAATGGATATGTGCCTTATGATATAATGAAGGAAAAACATAACAGCTTCTGTTCCTATAATTGAGTTTCAGTAATTTGTTTGGCTTACATAACATCTGACCAAACCCCAGAACCCCCATGATGCCATGATTATCACAAACCTTGTTTTCCCCCTGAATGCTTTTGGCACAGCACAGTCTTAAATTTGTGTGTGTCTTTTTTATACATAAACACACACACGTACTTACAAAAACACACAGAAATCTATGTATTCATTACATTAGAAAGAGTATTCAAAATATTGTCTCTGAAATAATTAAGTAACTTGGTGCTTTGAGCATGTAAACAGTGTCACATGGCTGTGGCAGGATAGTGACAATACTCCAATTATATATTTCCACATGGATTTCTCTTAGATGTTACGTGAAGACATTATAAGACCAGATCAGATCTGCCTATAGGCCAGAACTCCAAATGTAAGTTCACATCGCGGTCTGAGAAACCCAACTCACCCAGAGTCCTCATCCATGACTTATTTCCTAGCAACCTGTCAAAACCTTTGAAAGAAAGTCCACTTTTGAAACGTTTCCCATTAGTCTGGTGTGTGGACAAGTGTTCTGAAGAGGCTGTGATTCATCATGATCAAACATCAGACACTCAACTAGGAATACTCTAAAAGCTCTGGGTTAAAATGTGTCCGAGTACCATTCCCACACAGACTCATGAAACCAATCACAAACCGTATTTTCTGGGAGAATAACTCAGGTTGTTTTAGACACCACACATGCACTGTAACCCAGAGATTTGGACTTTACCTGTAGGGGCTGTATGTGTGAAGCAACATGCACAAAATTTGTAACGTTTGTATAGGACATTACCCGGAATCTAATAATTCATGCTATGCCTCCTGCAAAACATTTCTTATAGACGGAAATGTACACTGTATGAGATTTGTGAAAGGGCAAATCAGGAAAATATTTGGACCCGATTCACCAAACATTTTCCCAAGTCCTTTTGTGAAAATTGCTTTAATTATACTTTAAATGTTCAAAAAGGTTTGGTCAAAATCTTGAATGACTCATTAGGCTTTTCTTTACTGTGTCCTACTTCTATTAGCATTCCCAAACAATGAGGTAAAGTATATTATTTAATGCTAATAATAGGTCTATTTTGTGTCATTGTAAAAAATCTGAAGAAAATTGCTTTGATTGTCAAACAGCTTTGGCTATTTACATTTTGAAAATGGCATCTCAAATTCCTAGCTGCATATTTTTTTTTAAACACTTAAACGTCTGAACCATTTCAAAGCTTTCATTCCTGAACTCTAAGGTCCTTATGTGCAGAGGTCATGGACAGTCAAGGCAGAGGACGAACTAACAATAACTAAATGCTCACTGTGAAAAGCTACATTAATCCAATTACTTTAACAACAGAGGCAGTTAGTCAAGAGCCCTCTATTCAGTGTGCCTTCCTTGTCAAATTACTCCTTCTGGCAAACACTGAAAAGATTCCATTATATAACAAAGGCCTGGAAGATAAGAAGGTCCCTCTGGATCATTTAGCCAAGATTTGAAGTAACAATTCCCATCTGGCTAGACATATGTATGGATAGACAAACTTTCCTATTCACGGAACAAAATCAGACATAGCAAAGTGCTCTCTAAGCAGCCCAGTGCCAGGGGAGAGGGATGAAAAGAATCTGATGGGAAATCTTTCACTTCTAAGCATTTCAATAATGTGATCTCTCTCTCTCTCTCCCCCTCTCTCTTTCTCTTAGTCTCATTCGCCCTCATTCAATAATGTCTCAAGGGGGTTGTACAGCCTGTAAAGTGTCCAGCCACAAGACGAAGCATCTTTTTTAAGCCTACTCAATAATGCAAATGCTCTAAATGTATTGTACAGAACTTGAACACAAAGACATTTTGCACCACCGCCGTTAAATGAACTCAAAACTGACCCATGTTCCCTGCAATGGCTTCACGTACAGCGTTGCCATGAATTTTACATTACCTTTAATGGCTCTGGAGGATATTGACTAACTGAGGGGCTAATTTATCATTATGGTGGATGTGAGCATGCATCAGCCCTGGTAGAATGGTAATCTGTCATATCTCTGGGTTTTGACGTACACACTCAGGTGTCAGACTGACCAGACGATAAATTCAGTTAAACCAGAATTAATGGTAGATGAGACAAGGAGGAAGTTCACAGAGCGATTGCCAAATGTCAACTGGAGATCGTTGATCTTAACCCACACTGTAATGGGTGAATGTCATGGAAAATAGTTATGTTAATAAAGAAGCCTTTTGAAGTGTGTTAATGTTTGCCCAAGTCCCAGAAAAGTGATAGAAAAACAAATGCATGTTCATATGTTTACTCAGTGCACAGCAGAATTCCTCCTTTCATGTTGAAGTTAAGCAGTACTTTGTATAAATCAGAAACCACTCTTCAATTATTTCTTATTTTCTGTCTATGTTTTCACTGTTAAAAGGACAACAAGGTTACGGGATTAATAAGACAAACCAGCTGCTTTGAACAAAAAGGAAAAATAAAACCTCAGAATCCAGAAAAGATAATCACTGAATGGGTTTCATTCATTTCATTTACCTGTACTCATTGACAAGTGGGAGCAGGGAAGGTAAAAAGTCTCTGAAATTTGCATTTGAGCCTGGATGAATTTATGAAATAGGCAGGCAATCAGAAAAAACATCATTTATAAATAACATATTTAACATAGGACAGCACGGTGGTGCAGCAGGTAGTGTCGCAGTCACACTGTGGGTTCGAGTCCCACTCCGGGTGACTGTCAGTGAGGAATGTGATGTTCTTCCTGTGTCCGCGTGGGTTTCCTCCCACAGTCCAAAAAACACACGTTGGTAGGTGGATTGGCGACTCAAAAGTGTCCATAGATGTGAGTGTGTGTGTTGCCCTGTGAAGGACTGGCACCCCCTCCAGGGTGTATTCCCGCCTTGCGCCCAATGATTCCAGGTAGGCTCTGGACACACCACGACCCTGAACTGGATAAGCGCTTACAGATAATGAATGAATGAATGAAAGACATTAATGTAAAACATGAATGAATGAAATGAATGAATGAATGAAAAACATTAATGTAAAACAAAAATTACCTGTTAAATACTCAAAGTCTTGGAACTCCTGGAAATGAAACTATAAAATGGAATCACCCATGGCTTTGTCTTATGCATTGATTATCAGGGTACTGTGCATGCAGGCTGTCATCATGACAAGGCACATTACTGCACATGAAAGCTTTGAGATACCATAAAGACTCCTATTAAACACTATCTCATATCATCAGCACCACTGAAAGTGCCTCACACAAACCGCTGAAACACACCACATGTTGGAGCTTGATGGATGAAACGCTGGCAAACACTTAGCTGGCGAAGCAGCTTGCTAACAGTCTTTAGCATTTAGCTTTCAGCAGGACGAGCAAGGGCAGATGACGGCCCACCTGTCTAACTGTCTGAGTCGGCAGGAAGGTGCTCCTTTGACAGAGGAGAAAGCAGGGAATGTGCATCAGTCAAACAGAAGACAGCTGCACTAGCTGCAGAGCCTCAGTTTCCTCCTGAAGAGGGGGAGGAACACTGGGTGAGAGTGAAAGGGCTTGGAACAGCCATTAAAGAAGTAAAAAAGGCTGCAAATGGCAGACCAGTTTTTTTTTTTTTTTTTTTTTTTTTTTACTACTGTAACGAGTGCTGGAGAACGGACATATTAGATTAGATCGTAGCAGTAAAAAGTGCTATTTTTAAAAGCCTCCTTTGTTAATGCACTTCAGTGGCTATTTTTGAATGATCTTATATCACTGCCCATCTACTTCAATACATTACAAAAAAAAAAAAAATCAATTTTGCCATAACCATCTTATATCTAATTTGGGCCAGTTTTCAGCATGAAGGTTTTTCTCGGATGAAAGAAAAAGATGATATTTAAATTAGAGGAACTTTGTATACCAATTACCAAACAATTCTCATCAAATCTGTATACAGCAATGTGCAAGACTGAAGAGGAGGGAAAGGTCATTTGTAAAATATCAGATTCAGGTCGGGGCTGTGACTAGGGCATTCCAAAATATATCTTAGGGTGAAGCCATATTTTTGTTGATTTGGAGGTATGCTTTAGGCCGCTGTTGTAATTCATTTTCATCTTCAGCTTTCTAACAGAGTCAACATGATTGTGCCAAAATGTATTAATATTTGGAACAGTTTTTTACTCCCTTTACCTTGTCTAAAGGCCAAATATATGGAATTATGATCAGAACGTTCAACCTTTGTCTCATCAGATCATAAGCCAGTTCCCTCACATTTGTAAGGCACCTTGTTTTTTTGGTGTACAAGTGTGTAAAATATAATACTATAATTTGGTAAATGGAATGAGGCATATGGAATCAACTTAAAAATCTACAGTTAATATAGAATGTTACAATTATGTTCCTTAACAAAAGTACTGAATATGAATCCTTGTTGGTACCAACACACTGACAATGTTTCTGAGAACGCATGATGAAGCTATTTGCAGAAATGTAGCCGAGCTTGGATGTTTTTCTTTGTGACTAAAGGCTTCCATCTAAACACCATAACACACATCCCAGACATATGAAGAATAGAGGAGAATGTTGTCACATATAATACAGACCCAGTAATTGCCCAAAATTCCTGCAGCTCTTTTAGATGCTGCTGTTGGCCTTTTGGCCGCCTCCTGGACCAGTTTTCTTCTTGCTTTTTCATCTAATTTTAGATGAATACTTGGTAAAGTTGCTGTTGTGCCATGTCTAATGCTTTGGAAATGTTTTTGTATCCATCTCCTGATTGATACGTTTCAACAATAAAATCTCTTTGATACTTTGTAAGATATCTGCAGATCATGGCTTTTTCTGTGAAATACAGCTAAATAAAATATCAGAAAAATCCTACAACAACCTAAAAAGGTGACATATAAAAAAAAAAAAAACACTTCATAAAACTCTCACCATTTAGTACTTCTGCAGTTTGTTTGTGTGCTCGAAACCATTTGTTTGTGTTAATGAAGCCCCAGTGTTAGTAAATGAGTAAAAAACAAATGTCTTGTTCCTGTTTTTAAACAAATGAAACTCCAAATGTTGAAAAGCACAAACCAAGATCAGGATATCGCTGTATTCCTGCTTCATTGATGGGTAATGTTGACATATTTCTGCTGTTTTGCATCACTTAAGATGGAAATGTCTCCAAATTCAGGAGATGGCAAACTGCATGAAAGTAAATACAGACTGAAAGTGCTACAAAACAACTAGAGTTACAAATTAGTTTCTCATACCATTCCACCTTATAACAGAGAGCTTTTAAATGTAAACAAACCAGAGAGAACAGCATTTCCCCACAATCATGGACATCCCCTTTATCTAAATATGGGGATAAACAGAGTCACTTTAATTGATGGGAGGTGTGTACCAAATACTATTTAACATAAGTCTGAATGTGATTGGTTAATTCAGAAGGCAGTCTCATCCTCAATTATAAATTAGTGTGAACAATTATGCAACCATATTGTTTTAGTTAATTGATTTTATGTTATATGTGAATTATTTCAGGGGCTTTTTTCCAGTTGAACTGTACATATTATAGGTCACATAAAAAGGTCTTTATTTTGATTTATATACATCCCAAAAACCTGGCATTTTTACAGGGAAATGCAGACATTTTCTATGCACTGTACATGTAAGTAATTGAACATTTGTCAGCAATGAACTTACCATAATGTAGCAAAATTATCTAATTAGAAAACATCTGCATACCTTGATGTTTTCACTTAATTATGCATATGTAACACCAATGCATATTTTTCTGTGTTTTTTTTCTTCCCCATTTTAGCTAGGGGTTATTATCACAACCACAGTAGAGTATAAGTATATAAAATGTATGCTTCTACATTATTTGTATGTTTACATTTATCTCTTGCTGAATTCAAATCATTCTGTAAGCAAATGCTTAGGGAACAGAATGCTGATTTATTCAACAAAAAAGTAGGCAGGATGTATGTTCTAATCTAAGCATTAGATGTAATCACAATAGTCAAGAGGAAGATGTGCAGAGTTAAAATTCATGTGTTTATTAAAAAATAAATAAATAATATTAATAGTAATAATAATTCTACAATCTTAGGGGAAAAACACTTGGACAGCAAAAACCCCACATGGATCACAAATTATGAAGCCTACAACCTTGAAGAGCATTGTGAGGAACATTTGTGAGTGATCATTTGTTGTGGTGCTAGAGCACAGCCAGAATGGAAGAGGACCAATCAGGAGTGGAACACCAAGCCAAAATATCAGAACGAAACATTCCTTCCTTACCTGATTTTCTTTCATTTTGCTGTTCCTGGCAACCAAATGGATTGTCGTGCTTTATCATGATACACTCCTTACAATATCTTAGGTATGCAACATGCCTTCCAAAAACGTATAAGTATAACAATATGACACGCTAGAATACTGTAATTTATTACAAACGAATGCAAATTACGTTGGTACAGGAACCTCTGAGTCAGTGGCTTTGCTGCTGTAGTTTGCTAAAAAGTTCCCAAGTAGTAGCCAAAGAGTTACATTTTCCAGTATTCTGAAACATACCTGGAACAAGCATTTCAAAGCAAAAAAACATCATACTTGAACAATATTCTGGTTTAAATGTGTATTGTGTGTGTTATACTTGCTCAGCAGATGTTGATGCATACTGAGACCTCCCCATGACTCCAATTAGTCATTACGAACATATCATCCATTCTGAGACCTCCCAACACCTGTCATGTGTCTATAGCAGGAGCAGGCCCTTTCCAGTGTTGAGACAGTGAAGTACTTTGTACTACTAGATTTTATACCAATTTAAATACGTACTATTTAATTAATAGTAAATAGACTTTTATTTAAGCATAGCAGTGAGTTCAGCGTATAGAATATTGTCATCTACAAAAATGGGGCACTGCAGAAAAGATTCGGGAACCATTGGTTTAATGAATAACTGTTGCATACAAAATTCAGTGGAAGTAAGGCTATTAAAGCCTTGAATATTTGTTGCAGTTATTGGACACAATGAAGACCTCCACACATAAGCTGTATCAAATACAAACAGCACAAATAATACCAAAATTACTTAATCATAAAAACACGCCAGAAGCTGAAGAGCATATTTTCCATTCTACTGTGCAATATTCATTTTCTTTATTGTTTTATGTCAGTGAATGAGCCAAGGCTCATCAAAGGCTGCAGTAGCTGATGTCAGCCTGAACAAGAAATAAAGGAACAGTCCATGATTATAGTTGCAGTACTGCAATGGTAATGTACAAACGCAGCAGCTCTAACTACTGGAAAATGTACTCTAACATTCCAAATATAAGTGCACACTTGTGCCCTTCATCAGCTCCTCGCAGCATCTCTCTCGCCTGGCTGTGATTTACTATCAGCACCCCATTACCTTTTAAAACAGGAATTTTAAGTGATGCAGGAAGACAGACTACAGCACAGAATTTAACGATTGTGCCATCTGGGGCTGGGCAAGTGCCGTAGCGTCTGATATCGATCATGTTTCTCACAGATGGCCAGAAAAAAAAACTATACCATCTGGAACCAGGTACTGCAGCTTTGGAGAATAAAAGGGGAGGAGGACAAAGTTCACTCCCAAACTTTTCTTTTTTCCCCCCATTTAACACTGTAATATTGATGACTTGCAGTTTCGGTGTGGCACTTTGTTGTGGATAATGAAAAAAAATAAAGTACACCTTCTCACTCTCTCTCTCACTCACTCTCCTATTTTTGATTTAGAAGAATAAAGCAACCGTGAAAGATAGGCATTTGAATATCAGGCCTTTCTCTATATTGCTCACTCTAATATTAATATGAGGATAATTGTATTTGGCTCTGTAAATATTTTTATTACTTATTGTTATTTAAAAAGAAATTAATTTTAAAATATTATTTTAACTGATATAAAAGTAATGACTTATTGTATTATGAAACATGAAATGCCTCTTCTTTTCACCTGGGATTGTCTAGTCGCCTCACTATCCTCACTGATTAATATTTCAAAGGAACAATGACTCCACCTAGTGGCCATAGATAAACATTACTATTCTCAACTGTTCAACAGATTACATTCAGATTATTTGCTGTTTCTCAGCAGTTGTCAGAAAGCAGTTTTCTAAAATTCTGCCACCTTATTCACTACAAAAAGGCTTTCAATTATTTGTTACTATTTTACTTTTAATTTATAAGACTGTTTAACACTGACGTCACGTCCATTAAATTTGCATTAAAGTGTTAGGGTTAGTATGGTCAGGAAATACACATACACAGTTAAAACAGAAATGCTATTTGGACATATTTTAAATAGACTTTACTATGCATTTCAGATTTCAATAATCAAAGAATCAAACTCTCAGTATCTGTTTGGACCTTTATGACCATCAGATGGCGCTGTCGCATAACATTTAATTTCTAAACACACTGCACTTTTACTCTGAAAAGCAATCATGATCTGTACATAGTCAAACAATGCACACTGGCCCTGTAAGTAGCTAAGGCAAATATATCCATTATTTATAATTACAGAAGTGTGAACTGGGCCTGTCGCAATTATTTCATAATTACCTGAGAGCATCCTTGAAGAGCCCTGGAAGTGCACATCCTGGGAAGTGGAAGGGTGAATTAAACATATTCAAAGCATCGGAAGCTTGAAAACATTTTTTCGAAAAACCTAGCATCGCTAAGACAGACTGAACAGTGTATTATTCCCTTAAATTTAGGATTTTACAAAGCAATCACCATGATTTACAAATACGCTGTTTCTAATTAATCTTAACAACAAAAAGAAACAAAGACCCCAATTGTACAGATAAAACAGCAAAATTACAGCAGAAAGATTTACATTTTTAAAGATAATTAAAACTATTTTAAAGCAATTAAAACAAAGTGCAATAATAAATAAATCAAAAATAAATCATGATATAAAATACTGCTGCTGTAAAGTGCTGTTACAGAATAAATAAAGAATATTTTAAACTGAGCTGTAAGCCTGCTAAAATATGAATGCTTTTAATCTTTATTTAAACATGTAAAGTTGGGGATCTTATAATGTTCTCTGTAAATCGGTTCCATTTAGGAGCAGCAGAGCAATTAAATGCTGCTTCTCCGTGCTTAGGTTTCACCTGAGGTAGAACTAACTGACTAGTTCCTAAAGATCTGAGGGGTTCCTCGGCTCATATCTCTGTAGCAAATCTGATAAATACACTGTTCCTACATCATGAAGACATTCACAGACCAGTAACAACCAGTAGTGTGATCTCTTTACTCCTAGTGAGGACTGCATTTTGCGCCCATTAATAGGTTTTGAGCAAGTTTGTTAGATTTAAGGGTTCTCAAGTCCCTCATATGCAGCCAATCTGTGCCTCTCACTGCTGTTCCCAAATAGAATAATCTCTGTTTTATCTTTATTCAGCTGCAGACAGTTTTGATCACAATGGATCACAGGTAATGGCCTTCAAGAAAGTGTCACCTGACAGGCACTTGCAAAAGGGAAAATAGTTAATATATTTGCCCTATATTAGTTGTAGACGTGGCCAAAATGTCTTTCACTATTATTTATATGAAAAGGCTTAAATTTGTGATTGTGATTAGCCCAAATATAGCCGGCCATTTCCACATTAGGTGAAAAAAACCTCTTTTTTAATCTTGTGCCATTACTCATCAGACTCACAGAACACCGCTGTGCTTCAACTACACAACCTACGCTACTAAATTATATCCACTAGATTTATGGCGGTGAGTTATTTATATGCTTTAAAGCCCTTGAGAATCTGGTCTGTCTGTCCCAGCAAGTTTAAGGTTAAAAAGAAATATGGTGAAGATCTGGAGAGATAAGAATTGAAACCAATTAACTGAACAAAAATCATTGTTAAAATATTTTACACATTGGAGGTATACGCAAACAAGTCATAAAAGCTTACAGTCACCAGGTAATTTAAACCGCAGGCCTAAACTGTCACGCATGCCTCAAATCACAAGATTTCACCATCTCCGTCTATAACAATGCATAAGTATAAAGCACAGCTTAAAACAAAAATAAAGAGTTGTAGCAGCCATCAAATAGACTGAATTTTATCCGATCCTTAATCCATGTTTTTTAGATAACACAAGAAACAGCTTTGAGGAAAGCACTATGAACATGCACAGAGAAAATGTACTAGTGTTGTCTACTGAGCTAACAGACACATGCAAATCAGCCCATGACAATAATGCCCTGACTGGAACCGTTCTATTAATACAAACATTAAGGTTTTGTGTTCACAGTCGATTAATGAGCAACAGTTACCAACTTTCACACAGTAAAGTATAAAATATTTCCAGCTACAAAAACCATTTACCCTATGAAATATTGTGATATACAATTTGTTTTCGATTTAACTGCTTCATAGAAAAAAAGCATTGTGGTCTATATATCCACAATTAATCAATATGGCATGCCATGAATGCTGTAAGCATACATTTAAAAAGAGTTTGAAATTCAAAACCTAGCAATTTGGCAAGTCAGCCCTTGAAAACTGTCCAGCTCATCATAGTCAAAATCATCTGAGTTAACTATTTGGAATGAAAATATAATCCACAGGCTCTTTAATGTGGTAACAGCTGCACCAGGAAGAATGCACCACCAAGATATTACAGCAAACACTAATGCAAAAAAAAACAACTGTTATCATGAGCTAAAAAGCATCACCCATATTTATGCTGAATAAGATTTGACAGGCTGAATGATGGATTTGCTCCAAAGTGGTGGAGGCAGACAAATAAATAATTAAAATAGAAAACTATTCAAAAACTATTTGACATCACTTAACTTCAAGTAAAAGACCAGGATCTAACCACAGATTGGAATACAGGTATTAAAGCAGTTCATGAAAACAAGTTAAATTAATAAATGTAAAAGTGCCCTTTGTATGCATGCATTATATTTTTTATAGAATGTGACCTCAATGTTAATTTGACACAGTATATTAATTAAGGCATTTAAACCTGTTAATAGGTTAAAAATGTGTTTTTGCTTCTGTAATGTACTCACTTAGCAACATACACACTCAGAAATAACAAGAAATATCTATCAGCAACTACACAATATATTCCAGTGTGTGTACAATGGAGCCACCAGCATTGTGCCCTTTAGGCTTCAAAGTTTACATAAACATTCAGTGATGCTATCTTTCCTGAGAGGGAGATCAGCATGAGATAGTCTAGTTTTGCATGACTTGGCACAGGCTTAAAAATAATTAGATTAAAATGGTATGTATGGTTCCAAATAAACAACAATGCTACAACGTTCTCCTGATAATCTACAGAATACTCTACATATCTGTGCTTGTGTAAACTTGTGTATGAGTGGTAACCCTGTAAGTCCATGAACAGGCCTGCTTGAGTTATTAATTTCTAATTCATATTGGTAACGACCGATCAACTTTAATTTACAGTAGCCCCTTGAAAGCTTGGACTCCTAACAGTACATGTCTTCATCCAATGTTTAAACATTTATATTCACAGTGGGAAATCTAATAGACTATACCTTCCTCAATACACTGCAGATTAGCAACAACTTTTACCAAGGGTGAAATGGCAGAATCTACTAAAGGAATTGTGCTTGTTTTTTGAAGAACAGCATACTAAATTGTCCAGTTTTAGTGCAACAACACTTTGAATTATTTTAAAGCAGCAATAAAAGCTTGAAACCTATAACATTTTTTTTATTTAAAAGCTAATATAAATCCCAGAGGGGGGTTATCAGAGGACCACCCTGTGGACAGAAATATCTGGTATGACTGGTACACTGGGGCTAAGCATGTGTAGATGGTGCAAGAATGCAAGGAGCTGTTCACAATCTAGAAATCATCATTGTGTGGAAGCATTTCTGTTCTGTGGGCAAACAGAGCAGTGGCCACTGGTGGGAGGGCATCTTCAACAGGGAGCATTTCTGCTGTGGGGAGCAGCACCAGATCAATTTTCCACTGCTACTGTCCCCACATTCAATTTATTGAAAGACAAGGTGTATGGGTTGTATGCGTTTGTGCATGCAGAGAGGGGTGCTCCCTTGCAATGATGTTTTCTGCTTGCAGATGGGTTCTGCGCCTTGGCAAAAAGGATGAATGTGTGCGCTTCTGGTTATTGCCTTTTTAGTTTTTTTTTATGTTTGTCAATTTCATTATCTACACATCCGAAGTCTCCAGGATATGTCCAGAGTTCTCTTTTGATTTGATTAATTCACTTACAGTACCTCTTAATTTTCTGTCCTCACGCGTGTGCTCCTCTCCTGGTCTTCCTCATTCACCGCCCTCATTTACCCCCCACCATTTTATTTTAATAATGCTGAAAGAACAAAAACACATGAATCAATATTCTGCCAACAACAGTACTTCGACAGCAGGTATTCACATAAGTTTAAACCTAGTTATTTTTTGTCTACAATGCAGATGCTACATTTTCTTTAGAGAACTCTTATTAAACAAATGTTGAAAACTGCACAAAAAATTAATTTTTAGAATATCTTAAGAGGAAAAACACTGGTTCATAAGGAATATAGAGATTTTAAAGGCTCCAACACTTACTGAATGTTAGGTCCAATGCTAAATTTAACATGAAAATATACTAACTTAGAAATAATATAAATATTTCAGACAAATAAAAAAAATAAATGTGCAACAGTTCAGTCAAACAACCCAAAATGATCAAAATAGCCACTATTCTTAAAAAAAATACATGGTTTATTATCTATGTAACGTTACATTAAAGGTCATTAGCAGGTTAGCGCTAGACAGCCTAGTATCAATACCAACCTGATTAACCTTAGCTAACTGGCTAACGTGTTGTCAAGCTTACTGCAAAAAAATCAATAAATTCGTCAACTAGACATTCGTCTAGGCCTAATACTAACAAAGTTTGAGAACATGGCAGGTGTTTTTTATATTTATATTCTATATTTTTCTCACTACTTTACACATCGTGAGGTTACCTGCTGCAGAAACATCCCGTAGAAAAATTGTATTGATTCTGAATCGACTGGAGGCTCCTCGTCCGAATATATTTCGCTTTTAAAACGTCTCTGGATCAGCGCAACGCATTATAATTCATTTTTTACAGCTGAGCTACATCCACGAACTTCTGTTAACCCTTATTATTGTACTACTGAAGAGGAAGGCTGTAAAATGGACAGGGAAAACGGCCCTGCTGATCCATTTTAACTTCTTCAAATCGAAGGCTACATCACAAATGTCTGCCTACACACTTTATAGAGCCCTGCAAGTTAGGAAACCTTCCTTCCTCTACAGTCCTCCACAAAAATAAATAAATAAATAAAAAAAACTAAACTAAAACTAAAAAAAAAAATAAAAAACTATGAAGTGGTGATACTTATAATTGTATATAAATGGCCATTTGTGTAATGAATTATTTGTGTGTAAATATTTAATCATTCTTCATCAGCACTACATAGGGAGCAGGGAGGAATTTTTAGTTCTTTTGGGGCCTATATCAGCCCCTGATACTCTTTTGTCAGTCACTGGGCACAGGCCTACTTACACTGATTGTATTTAGTTTAAATAAATTACTAAATATAACGATATGAAAGTCTAACATTGTCCTATCCTGCCACTGTAACATGCATAATCATAAGCGCATCTGACAAGTGCCTTAGATGTACATATGTTCGCTGCAGTTTATGGCATCAGTTTAATTTTTATTTGTTTTTTCATTTTAATACTTTACTAAAGGTTTTTTGTGACATACTTTAATCATAATTTCATAGTAATCCACAGATATTTTACTCAGTGTCTTCAAAGTATATTTTTGATTAATTCATTTAAATAATGCATCCATTTTATGATATTTTTTCCCTCTGCTCAGTTTCTCATATTTGTTTTTCTCATGTGCTTTTCCCTTGCCTCTGTCGTCTTCTGTTTAATCATTAGAGAACTTGAATCAAATGTCTGTAAGCTCTTTAGTTATCCGTTTGATTTTAAATTACACAAACATAACTGAATTAAATGAAACCTAATTTTGGAAGGCAGAGAGAGAGAGAGAGAGAGAGAGAGAGAGAGAGAGAGAGAGAGTGCGTGTGTACTTGTGCACGCACACACAGATACACACATGCACATATCACTTGTAATTTGGCTGTTGCAATTCCATGATAGGTAATTTGAATTGTGATAGATGTTATATAAAATTTCAACTGATCTGTGGCATGAAGTGACCTTTTTAGTAAATGCAAAAACATATTATAATACCATGAAATGTACAGGTAACTGAATCTTTAAATGTTAGTTTGTATGACATTCACCAAACCAATCTGACATGAGCATAAGTGTCACTGTAACAAAAAGTCAGTAATTTATGTTCACATCGGCAAACATCAGTGGTACAAGCGAAAAACGACATTGTTTTCTGTTTTGAAACACTGACAACGTAAAATCATTAGATTTAATCATTATTCCAGTAGAAATAGAAAGAATTGACGTGTGAAAAATACTTTTGTGAAAGAGCATGAGAACAATTTAAACATTTTTTATTGTAGGCTCTGGTAACAGTCAAGGGGCTTGTTCAACATTTATCTGTAAATTGAGTGACCTCTAGGGCTGCAGTCCCAGATCTTAATGGTGATCAAAAAGTTATTATCTCTAAGCAATTGGCTGTGTTTATTTGTGTGTGTGTGCATGAATGTGTGTGTGTGCATGAATGTGTGTGTGTGCGTGAATGTGTGTGTGTGTGACTGTGTGTGTGTGTGTGTGTGTGTGTGTGTGTGGGTGGATGTGAGTTTGTGCATGTGTTTGTGCATGTGTTGTTCCATCTGTCTCTCTACAAAATGTACAGCCATTTTAATGGGAAAATAAATAAACAAATAACTACACATCTGTACAAAATCTTTGGTCACAACTGAAAATTTTATTTAAATTCTTTAAATGGGCTGTAAACATGTATTTGCTTGGAAAAACTTTCATATTATGTAAATTGTGCAAATATACAAGTAAATAATAAATTTGATTTTTGATTTTATGTATGTGACTGAGTGATTTTAATCATTTCCAGAGCTTATGGAAGCACAGTGTTTACAGTTAGTTTATTGAATCAGTGTATTGTTAAATTTAATCAGGTGCTGCTGAATTCCATCCAGAGCACTGAGAAGTCGAGGAACAAACTCATAGTCGTTGCACTGGATGTCTATTTAATAAACAAGTTAATCCCATGGTTAGAAGCATGATTGGCATGTAGCACCAAGTCCAACATGGGGAAGTCATACTTTCCCCAGGAGGATTGGATATGGGATTTAAAACTTGAGCGGCAAAGGTACTTAAAAAAATTGCAGACAAATGATACAATCCTGACACTGATCGTCAGAAGTCATTTGAAGAAATAGATTGTAAGTATATAATAGTCCAGTATGAGTCCTTCTAATACTTACAACTGAGAAAATGTACAGTCAGTCACTATCTATCTCCCCCACCTGACCTGTAATTGAAATGATATATGAACTAGTTGTAAGTGAGTTCTCAGAGTTGTCTCTAAAGAGGCTATAGAGGTACAGAGAGAGGACCAACTTAAACACATCACTGTCTGATACATTATCTATATGAAGTGTCACTATGTCACTGTCATACAGCTCCAGAGTAGTTCGGGGTTTGTTGGTTGAAACCGATGTTCAAGCCAAGCAAAGACATATATATGATCCTTTATATACATATATACCCCCCATACATACACACAAACCCCATTTACAAAAAATGTTATAAAATGCCATTAAAACAAGCACCTGTGCTTTTTTTTTATTCTCCTGAACCTTTATTTACCTGACAAATGTACAAAGAAAAGACTTCAAATATTTTCATTGACCAAAGTATGTTATTTAAATATAAATCTGAAGAAATAGCAGCCAATGTAATAAAGCTAGACACAAGTGTTGAAGGTGGGTGACCTTTGAGCCTTCAGATTGCATAAGTGTGCTGTTGTCAGATAAAAAATAGTTTCAAAATAATTAACATATCACAGATTCTTGTTTTAATGACACCCTGTATGTACATTCCAGTCTTAAAGACCAGTGTGTGTGTTCTGGAACCTTAACCCAAGAATTATATTTTTATTTTATGGCTTCACTGTAATTTTAGGAATTCTAATATTGTTAATAATGCGACCCGATTATTGTTTTAAAATAACTTAGAGAATATACTCTATTAATACATGAAGATCTACTTGTAAATACATAATTTAGAAACCCTTTCTTCAGATTGCATAAGACCTGGGCATAGTGCTGTATGTTATGTAATGCAATGAAATATACTACAGAAAAAAAAATACTCCATGCTATTTGTACATTTTTCCTCTTAATCTGACAGACGTGAGGATGATCAAAAAGAACATCATCACATTAGCTATGGTCGAAAATGAAAGGACAGAATAAAGACAATTTCCTTTGATATATTTGTTTTCGTGGGGTATTGGGGGATATCCTGGGCTGCTTTACAGACATGTCTGGAAAATTCTGACAGACCTCAATGTGTTTTCTCTCTGAACTGAACAGAGAAAAGTGCTGTAATGTGTAAGTCTGAGGAGCTCTTGGGAGGTATGAACTGAGGGTCTCGCTCTGGCTTTGATGCGGAGTCGTGCGTTAGGGCTGAGATGGTTAGCTGGTAGTAGGAGGCAGCTTTGGGAACAGAAGAATCACTGGGGATGTGGTTCTTTTCGCCCTCTTGCTTTCCATTTCTCTTTGCTTTCCCTCTCTCTTTGAGTTTCTCTCTCTCTTTTCCACTCTCAATGGGCCCTTCTCATTTCTTCTCTCTGTTTCTGTTTTTTTTTTTTTTTTGCATTCTTTGTATCATTCTCTTTCCCTTTTCCTTTCTTCCTCTATTTCTCTCCGATTCTCTATATTGCCTTCTCTCTCTCTCTCTCTCTCTCTCTCTCTCTCTCTCTCTCTCTCTCTCTCTCTCTCTCTCTCTCATTGTCTATTTAAGGACTGGGGTACAAGGAAGAGGGAAACACACAGCAAGCTTTAATGTGTTAGTTGTTCCGAGGCCTCTTATGTTATTGATTATCTATGATTATATTCTCAAAATCCATAGCCGAGTCAGATTAAAACAAAAAAGGCAACCATGCTGTTTGTAGTGGCCTACCGACGTGGAGCCTGGAGGCTCTTAGATCTGTTTGTTGCTTTCTGTCTTATGAGATAGAGCAGATCTGTTTTTGTCATGCACCAACAATGATCACAAACACACTCTAAATATACAGAAAATGAAGGACACTACAGAGGTCTATTCCATGAAGTCCAGCACAAGAATGAACACTTTAACTTCTTTTCCATTATGTCCATTCTGATGTTGGTGTATGAATCCCTCATAGCTTTGGATTATTAACTTCACAGGAGAAGGAAAATCATTCTTACAAGTGCCATATTCTGTGTGTCATGACCAAATCTCAGGTGATCAGTTGATGGATTTTAGTAGGTATCACCATTGCCTACCCCAAAGCAGGCTGGGGTTCAGCTCCCAGATCAGCAGGAACATCATGCTATATTCATCCATTTAGTCATTCTATTTAACCACTCCATTCTGATAAGGGTCACGGTGGGTCCCGAGTCTATCTGGAATCATTAGCCCAAGGCTAAGAATGCCAAACTATTTCAGGGCATCACTCACTCAAACAGTCACTCACACACTCATAGCTGTGGACAGTTCTGCATTGCCAATAGACCTACCAGGTGTTTAAACCTCTGGGGGAACTTAACAAAAACCTCACCGACAGTCATCTGAGATGTAGATAGAACGCAGGACCTCAAGATCCTTGAGCGGTGACACCTGTAGCCCTACAATGTCAAACAACCATGCTATATCAGTATTAGACTGGTTAGATACAACACTATGATTATTGGTATAGGAACAAGAAGGGTATGAGGTGTAAATGGGTGGAGGTAATGTACTGCAGGCTCTTTTGAAGCTGTGTTTGTATTTAGGAACTGTATGGACTTTGTAGTAAATGCAAATATTTACTACAATATTTTCTTTACACATGTGCATTAAACTCAATTTTCAATAAGATGGATCCTAATAAGGGCAGCACAGTGTGACAACAGGTGTTACTCTCGCAGAGCTGCAGGAACTCGGGGTGGTGTTTTTAAGGCCCACGTCGAATTACTGTTTGTGAGGAGATTTGTGTGTTTTCTACTTGTCTGCAAGGGTTTCCTCTGGATGCTCTGGTTTCCTAATGCATCTGAAGAATCTGGTAGGTGCATTGGCCAAACACTAAAGTGTAAGTTGTGAGTGTGTGATGTCCTGTTACAGTGCCCTGTCCAGGGTGTGTTCCTTCCTTGCACTCAGTAATATATGTGTGGGCTCTGGACTCAGTTACAGACAATGAATAAATGAAAGATTGGGTCCTACCCTAAATGGATCTGCTTACATCTTTCATGAAAGGTTCACTCAACATAAAGCACAAATGCCATTTTCAAATGCTGTGAAGAATAAATATGGAACATTGTTTTTTCTTATGACAGTAAGCATATACAAAGCTTTATTTGGCTACTTTAAAGATGTTGCCTCATACTATGACTCAGACATGTGAAGTTAATTGCAGAAGAAAAGCTGAAACCCCGGCTCTCAGCCTTTATCCCTGCCCTGAAACCACACCAAGCTGTGTGAATAAAATAAGCATAATGACATTAAAATGATATACTCTAGTCTGGAGCAGTTATTCTCAACGCTTTTCTGAGTCAGTGAGACAAATTCAAGGCTTTTGAAGGCAAGCCCACATTGTGGCTCATCTATGTCAAGGCAAGGATGGAGGCATGGACGTCCCGAACGCCTGCCATCCGGCTTTAGTCGTCATCACTCCCAATTTCCCCATGCAGACTCTGTCCCCATCCGTTTGCACTGGCTGGTGTTTTAGAAAGAGCAGAGCCCTGTTATTTGTCACTGGTTGACTGTGTTGCTGTGTGGGTATGAGGACCGCAGAAGGCCTGGAGGCTCGGCTGTACTCGGAGCAGTGGTCCAGCCAGAGGGTCAGTGGAGAATGGGACTTTAGTGGAACCATGTTTTCTGTATATGAAACTGACATGCTTGAGCATGAGCAGTAATTAGAAAAACGTGATGGGGAAATGCACAGTTTAACAAAGAAACCATTTCTTTAGCAGAGTAGGGGTCTGCTCTCCACAAGCATTACTTCATGGGGCATGTTGCCTTTTGGTTCAGGTCACACAACAAATCATTTGTTCACTGCATGCAACCCCTTAGGGTATTTCTTATTGATTTCTAGATACAGTTAGTCGTCTGTTCTCTATGGCTGGGTCCATCTGTTGCATTGCTCAATTTACACACAATAGCAATTCCTGAAATTATAATTGTCATAAGGGTCAAAAATTGGGCATAGCAGGAGGCCTCTATCAGAATAAGCTCTAATCACTGTATATTATATATGATTTTTTCTTTTCTGTCACTCTGGCGAGGTGTGTGATGTTCTGTAATAGACTGGAGCCCTGTAGTAATAACCCTGTAGGGTGTGTTAGTGCCTGGCACTACAATGATCACAGGGAGTTTCCAGTCTCACTGTGACCTTGATCAGAATTAAGCTGTTACAAAAGATGAATAAGTGAATGAATTTTCATTCCTTCTTGAATTAGTAGACAGTCTTACCATTAAGGCCTTCTGTCCAGCTCCTGAAACCCCAAACCACTTGGTTGTATCAATCCTGAAACAATTGTGAAATAATTCCTTTAGACAATATTACATTAGGTATTGAAAGTTGTTAACTTTTTGGTTGTATAAAATTACATACAGGTGTGAGTGACTGTGTGAGGGTGTGTTCCTGCCTTCCGTCCAGTGATTTTGGGTATGCTCCTGACCCACCACAAGGCTAAACAGGATAAAGCAGTTAAAAAAATGAATTAACAAATCAATTAATTATGATTTAAAGTTAAATATAAAGAGTGTTACTATTATACTTGCAACTGTGAAATACAACATGCTGGATGACTCTACAAAATAAAATGAATAGACTTGTGTTTTATAGTTCTCAGAAAACATTAGACCTTCTCTGAGGACTTAGAAAGGCCCCAAGGGTTCCTCCTTGCTGGTTTACTAGAGTTCGTTCTTTCTCACTCAGGATATTATCAGAATGTACATCTGACGGCTCATTTAGGTCATTTATTTAATTATATATTTTTTTGCCCTGGTCTCGTGGTCAGGCAACATTAAGTTCTCTCAGTCCCACCACTCTTGCCACAAGGGCTCTTAATTTCTCATTTTTTCCCAACAATCCTAACACTGATTTACACACACAGGGTAATTTGCAAAACCAAGCAGGCGAGGTCTTACGAGGTTGTAAAGCCACTCCATCATAACTGTCCCCTCTAATGGTTTTCAAATGTAAAGGCGGCACACACGACCATTTTCACATCCATTTGCAGAGTGTAAATATGCCATCAAGCCAGTGAACCATGGAACCCTATCTTAAAGGTCTCCCCTGACATCAGAAAAGCAGATGGGAACAGAAATAGTGGCACTTGGAAATGGAGATGTTGGGGAAGCGTTAAGACCCAGCAGCACACATGCTAATTTTCTAGCTCAGGGTCGCATGTGTTTCTGTACGTGTGGGACAAGGCCGTAACCCCACACATTCATTAACGTGTTAATTTGTATGTTCACCCAGTTCTGCGGGATGATGCTGCAAACTTTTCACCACATCTTAAACTCTTAGCGGCGCTAAACCCTAGCATAGCACATGCTAAATGATGTCATTTCACTCAAATAAATTCCCACCAAATGTTTTGAACACTGCACACACGCTGAGATCACTGAGCACAATCTGCTTAGCTATATTGCAAAAGAAAATGGTTGCTAACAAAGTTAAAATGAATTAGATACATGCCTGACATGCTTGAGATTCTTTCTGATCCCCAGCAAATACATTAACCCAAGATTTCTTATAAAAAATTTCTCCTATAGGAATTTACACCTCCTACCCCCCTTGCTTGAGTAACAAGCTCTACTAAGAAGGGCTTTATATAAGATATTATCACATCACTGTATGGATTTCATAACATTACCGATAATATTACCTATCTCTAGCCCTGAACTGGGATGTTCAGTTCTCTATTTGCTTTTAAGAAAGGCTTAACACTAGCTCTGGAATGAAGATTATCTGTTAAAATTAAGTCAACATTATCTGTGAACCTGTGCTTCACAGAACTGATGCATCTAAATTACATACATTCTACAACTTTAATGTAGTAAAACATGTTTACATATGAGCAGATGCAAAGAATTCAAAACAATGCTTTTCAAATAATCATCCATTCTGAAGGACGGACATAAGCAAAAGTTTGGGAACAAGGCCAAATGAGGTTTTGTTGACTCTCTGAGTGAATGTGAGCACACACGTTACACACATGCTCAGAAAGAAATGTTACAATGCAGGAACATTACTGTCACTAATGGTACATACAGTGTAAAAACAGCTTTGTTCCCTAAAGGTACATTACATTCTCTTCTCCAGAAAAAGAGGAGAATATTTGTAATCTTTCATTGTAAAACGGTGTAAAAGAAAATAACATACGTCCCGCTGATGAAATGGGATGTATGAAAATCAACGGCATTTTAAAATCTACAGTTATGATAGAATAAGGTACAATTATGTTCCCTAACAAAAGTGCAACTATTTGTCATTGTACAACGTACAATAAAATGTGTCTTCCGCATTTAACCCATCAGAGGCAGTGAACACACACACACAAACACACACACACTGTTGCGCTAGGGGCTGTGAGCATACAACCAGAGCAGCAGGCAGCCATCCCTGGCACCTGGGGAGCGTTTGGGGTTTTTTGCCTTTCTCAAGGGCACTTCAGCCATGGATGTTCCTGCCAGTACCAAGCCTGGTCCTCTACCCATTAGGCCAAGGCTGCCCCAGGTACAGGACATGTACTTCTGAGGGTACCACCACAGTGACAGCAAAAGGTATCAGTGACAGTTTTTCTGACAGTCCAGAGAACGCACTACTAAACTTGTTAAAAAACAAAGCTTGTGCAGTAAAATTAGCAGAAATCTTATGAATTTATTATCACTTAGAAAACACGTGACTTGACCAACAGCATCCAAACTTTGGCATATGACATTGCTGTAACTTACAGCAAAGTGCACCTTAAAAACGCACCCTTGTCTCTATAAAACAACCTGTAAATCAGCCTAAACTCTGACAGTTACTTTACCTCTTCAGCTTTTTTATCTTTACTGTCTTTTTGTTCTTCTAGTTTTGTGTTCTATTTGCATGAACATACAGTGCACACCTGAATAATGTAAATTTCTCAACGGCTTTACTTTAGACATTTGCAAAAATATTTATAAATAAATAAAAAATGAAAATAAAGACCTTTAAAGGATGTTGGGGTTAAAAAAAAGAGGGGTAAAAGTTTACAGCATTAATTGCACTTCGCCAGTTCCGCACACAGCAGAAAACACATAAATCAAAAGGAAGAGGGAGCTGCAGCCTCTGTGGGTCGTCCCTCCCCCTTCCCCTCTGCATTGCCTCAGGATGAGGTCGGCTCAATTTCGACTCATTCCGTGCCAGGGATCCACACTGGCAATTTGACCTGTCAGCGAAGCCATGAATCACACTGGAAAGGCGTGATTAGTCGAGCTGATTTATTAGAAACACGTAAGGAGCTTTTATTCACATAGAGTCTAGTATCCCCAAGCCCTCAGGGGTCAGGAGGGGAGAATGAAGGTAGACCCTCAGAGTAACACCTTGGGTTCAGCCTGGAGGAGGAGGGGTCTCACATATTAACACTATTTCCCTCACTGCAGATACACATATAGGTTTTAAGCCACAAGTTGCTCATTATGTTGAGCTCAAACTCAAGTTGTGTCAGAGCTCAGAATAAAGCAAGTTCAGTCAAGCTACGTCTCTTGAGCAAGGCAAATCTCAGAGAAGAATCAATCCATTAGCTGAGGCCATACCACTGATATTCCAAACTTTCCATCTTATGTGGGCTGTCTATAAGTCACAAAATTACCTCAAAATGTATGTGTACCAGATAAATATGGATCTGTGTGTGTAGGTGTATATCGTCACTATCCAATAAAAACATGAATCTTCATTTTTGTCTAATTTTAGTTTACTACATCATTGTCAGGATTCATCTGTTTTGAGTATGCCTTTTATTTTGGTTTCCTGTCGTCTGTGTCTCCTCTGGACACACCCCACACCTGTGAGCGGTTTCTAGTCATGTGACCCAGCTCACAGGTGACTCCTGTTACCAATGGCTTTATAAAGCCTTGTAGCTTGTCTCTCTTTCTAGTTCCCTTTTTTCCTAGTGTTTAGTTGTTATTATATTAAACCTTGTGTGTTCCCGCCTTAGCACTTGCTTCCGCGTTTGTGTGAAGTCCCTAACATGACAATCATTCGAACACAGCAGCTGTCATTCACACTGTGTGAAAGTTCTCCAAAAAGTGCTCCAAAATTACTTGGAAAAATTCTTTGTAAATAAACTCCACTGAAATTTAATAAGGTTTTCCCCCTTCTCCTGTAAAGTTACTATTGTGGGAGATATATGTTGGACAGTGATGATATATAATGCGTATATGCAATGTGCAACATATATAATGCAGATCTACAGCAAACCTAAGGCTAAAAAATTATTTATGGACACGTTCAACTCTTGAAGCAAGGGCTCTTACAATATCAATGAACAGTAGAGAGGTATACTGCCCTTGTCCTCATACAGAGGCTGCAGTAAGCAATGAGCTTCTGGGGGCTTGTCTCATTGTGTAGCCACTCCTTTAAGAGGCATTGCTTTAGGCTTTATGTTAACACTCATGTCTGTTATTAGTAATAACATTTTCAGTATGCAAATATGGATTCCAAACTGCTACTCAAATTAAGAGCACAGTTTTTGTAGTGTACATACGGTGGGAATTTAAAACCTGGCAGAATGATCTTTTCAAATAACTTCGTTCCTGAAAAGTGGATTAAGGATTAATCTTCAACCGTCAAAAATATCATTACATTATTCCACATATATATGTATTTATTTATTAGATGGATTTAGAAATAAAAGTTTAGAGTCAAGAAACCAGACAATTCCCCCATTCCCCTGCAACTGAATTTTCTTTCCAATATTTAGTTATAGTCAGTTCCTTGTTAGACTCATTAGACTAGGACTCTCCCAAACACAAAATCCTAATCTTGGAGAATGAAGGTAGCATATTCTTCCTCCAAGACATGGATTTAGCCACTGCTTTATATCAAACCTCTGACAACCCAACATTTTTGGTGCTCCTCACACCTGAAGGCGAATTTTAACACAAGCAAATAGATCTCTTGGCTAGTATTGATCTGAGATATGTGGGAGATGGAGAGACATGTTTATCATCCATAGAGTGGAATGTGCCCTAGCTCTGATTAGTTTGAAGAATTTCACCAACATTTTACCCCCAACTCAAAATCACCTGAGGAAACGTGCAACAAACTCTCAGGCGAAATGACCAGCAGGGTTCTTTATTTTATGTTCATTAGTCCATTTACTCATGCAACATAAATATATTAAAAGATTTAGCAAAAATCTGAAAAGGGAAATTTCCTCAAACAGAAAGCTCTCTTTAGCCCCAGTTTTCAGTTCAGTTTCTATGTTTTTAGTGGAACACTAATAAAATCAAACCAGTTCACTGAGAGGCATCACAGCATGCATGCTGAACAAAGCAGTGGGACTGCCCATCTTAATGTGACAGCATGTCAACAAAATATAGAGGAACTATTTGAATAAGGTGTTTGTTTGGACTGCAACCAAACATACCATTCATATTTAATTTTAGTACACATCAGGACATCAAACCAAAATCACACAGGATTCTGAATTTAAGAACTAATAGACACTGTTTTAAATCAGTCCACAAACAGTGGCCATATACAGGTTTCATTTACTGGAAAGCATGCATTGCTCTATATAATCAGAGAATATTCATTCTTCTATTCATACCAAAGAAGTAACAAGTATCTAGAGGTGCCAAAACCTCTCCCTCTCACATTTAGTATGCACTCCACAAGAAAAACAGTATAAGTCTGTTATTCTTTCTCTTTAAATCCCTTAGACTGCAGAAGAGTCATACACAATGGTGAAGTGGAATAAGCTGTGACATTAAGCAGCGCTTTATGAAGAAAACCGCTCATCATGTCTTTGTCATATTTCACATACCAAACCTTAATATAGCCCTGCAATGCTTTCCCATGAAGCTCTCTCCTCCTGACATACAATCATTACTCAGTACACACCCTGACCTGACATAGTAGCCCATAAAATGAACTGTTCTGAACCACATGAGCCAGTTAAGTACCAGATGTGTGTAGAGTATCCAGTCCATTCTCAAGTAAAAGTATTGCTAATTGGGTAAAATAATGAGTCAAACAAAAGTACTTTCCCAAAAACCAACGTGAGTAGAAGTGCACTGGAAAAAAAACACTCCAGTACTAACTATCACAGTGTACGCCAGCATCAAAACATGGAAAAAATGGAATTAAACACAAATATAACAGATGAAATAATTATGATTAAAACTGTAAATGAGTGAAGAGTGAAATCACTTTAACACTAATATAATAAATCACATTATTGAGTAGATGTAAAATATTACAATTAAAAAAATAAAAAACAGTCAAGAAAGCACAAATCCATCAATATTTAATTAAATCAGTGCTCGATTTACTCTAGTCATGTACTCTAAAGAGTTCTTTATCTTTAAGGGGACACTTGTTTTTGAAGCTGTTTGCACAGACATTAAACTGTAGGGTGTAACTTTGTTAAAGCCTACACTTTATTCACTGGTGTCAGATTTTATGTCTTGTCTTACACAGGGGTTGGATTTGCCCAAACAGCATAGAATAATTATAGCCTGGGTCCTGTGGCTGTGCTACACTTCAAACACGGCCCACACAGAAACTCTGCATGTGTTGGGATACAGTCAGAGGATGCTACAGCATTAATCTCCATTGACATTGGCAAGAGCAAAAGCACCCCCCCACCCCCCCACCCCATAAAACAGAAAGTGTCAGGAAGTTGAATGTTTCCATTTTCTGCCTTAAAACTAAAATCATTACAATCTAAAGCAACCATTTCCTCAATATCTTTCATTACTGTAATATTTGATCATAAAACAATTTCACTAATGTTGACTCCTTCTTAATTATTGCAATAAATTTTACACTGACGAGCCCCGCTCTGAATGACTGCCTGTGAGGAATTTTTTGTTCTCCCTGTGTCCACATAGGTTTCCTCCGGATGCTCCAGTTTCCTCCCATGGTCCAGAAACACACGGTGGTAGGTGAATTGGCTACTCCAAGAAAAAGAAAAAAAAAAGGTCCATAGGTGTGAGTGTGTTAGTGATTGTGTGAATCTGTGTTGCCCTGTGAAGGGGCGCTAGTCCATCACAGGGCAGCACACCCACACACACACCCACACACACACCCACACACACACACACACACACACACACACACACACACACACACACACACACACACACACAACCACACACACACACACACACACTCTCACACATACACACACACTCTCACACATTTACTCGCACATTCACACCTATGTACACTTTGGAATATGAGAGAGATAGCTGTTTAATATTATCATAAAATAAATAGACAGAATGCCTCATACTTGAAAGGTCATAATGAAATATCTAAGTTGATTAATAACGGTTTACTATAAAAATGAGAAAAAAACATGCTAAAATATATCAATCTTAAATAAACTATTTATACTTATTTATATTTGACTTTCAGTCAGCACTGCATCCATTAATATTGAGTAAAATGGGCAAACTGACTAGTAAAGGATCACACAATTTAATACTATATACTTCATCATTAAATGTAAACAACCACAAAAAGAAGAGAATACAATCAGATACGCCAAAATGAGATGAGGGCAACACTGCACATAATGGGTTAATGCAATTTTTTGAACTGGAAAACCATCAAAACTCTTCACCCCTTTAAAGTTCACTACACTTCACTAACACAGTTTATGACTGCACAGAAAACACAGGGAATGGGGCTTTTTTATAGAGGACACATAAAGAAAGTGAGTCAAATTTAAACACACAACCAATGTCCCCCTACACAAAACGACATGGCAAACACAGTTATAACTAAATATCAGTACATCCACAGAATAAACAGTAACTATTAAACATAAAGTCATTTATGTAGCAAGAGTCATTTTACATTGATATGCACCTAACATTCTTGGGATGCATGGAGAACCAAGGTGAATGTCTGAATATATAAAACAACGTGAAATATCCAAAACATCAGAATTGTATCAGTGTAACAGTTATGTAACAGTCTGTCATTAATCCCAACGTGTGTTCTATTATTTGATGCTCAAAGGCATTTGTGTCTTTTTAAAGTAGGCAGGCTTGAGGAGCATTATTTGTTTGTTGTATGCGAATAATCACAGGGCATTTATGTGCCTGCAAGATAGTGTTAGTGATTGATGGAGCAGGCCTTTAAGGCATACCTTTGTTGCAGTACATCACCTAACACTTTCATTTTTTTTCCCAAGCCCTGAAGTAGGACATCAACGTTAGCTCTAATAGCTGAGAGCAAAAACAAAATGGAGAGGGATTTTTATTCAATCCACATACACATACCATACATTTTGACAATGTGCACACACAGATTGACACTCACTATATATCCAAGAGGGTTAATGTGAACTGGATATTGGTTTGATTGTATCTTATATGGCCATACATCTCTCTCTCTCTCTCTCTCTCTCTCTCTGTCTCTCTCTCTCTCTCACACACACACACACAATAGCATTATGGACAAACACCCACAGTGAGCCTGTTGGGACAGCTCCCAGAACATCACTTAAGAAAGCCTTATTAACTTTCCGTGTTAATGAGCACCATTCTGCGGTGCCTCAACTCAAGACGACAGCTCAGATAATCACGCACCAATTACCTGTCACAACTAAAAGCTTCTGCTCTCATTGCTCTGTCAGGACTCTCACGCGTCTAATTAAATCAGTCTCACAAAGGGCCAGCTGGAGTCTTACATGATAAGTCATCGAAATTCCTCAGAAGACATCTGTGTAAGAAGTCAGTCAGAACTGGTGCATTATTTGCTATATCACTGACATGAATACAAAAAATAGGAGTACAATACCATACAAGTAACATATTTATATATCATTTTAGCATCCCACAGTTTGTCACTGTTAGAACAAAACATTGCTGGGGTTATCAGAATCAGAATCAGAATCAGGATCACTTTATTTGCGAAGTATCTTACATATATAAGGAATTTGTTTTGGTGAGAGCACTCATGTATGACATGGACAACAGACTGGACAAGCACACAGAATATTAACAAGTATTAATCTATGGAAAAGAATACAATAAATAAAGAAAGAGTAATAATAAAGAGCCATGGAGAGGGTCGCAGTCACACAGCTCCAGGGACCTGAAGGTTGTGGGTTTGATTCCCGCTCTAGGTGACTGTCTGTGAGGAGTGTGGTGTGTTCTCACTGTGTCTGTGTGGGTTTCCTCCAGGTGACTGTCTGTGAGGGGTGAGGTGTGTTCTGCCTGTGTTGGGTGGGTTTCCTCCAGGTGCTCCGGTTTCCTCCCACAGTCCAAAAACACACGTTGGTAGGTGGACTGGCGACTCAAAGGTGTCTGTAGGTGTGAGTGTGTGAGTGAATGTGTGTGTGTGTCTGTGTTGCCCCGTGAAGAACTGGCGCCCCCTCCAGGGTTTATTCCTGCCTTGCGCCCAATGATTCCAGGTAGGCTCTGAACCCATCGCGACCCTGAACTGGATAAGCACTTACAGATAATAAATGAAAAAGCCATGGAGAGTACCTAAGGAGTGTGAATATGCACATATGCATGTAAGAATATCTATAGGAGAACTACTGTATGCAGAATATTACAGAATTATATGAATATAGCAGAATTTAAACATCTGTACAACTGTGCAAATAGCATTACATTACAGAAGAGTCACTGTAATACAGTAGAGGAGTTGGTGTTTCAGTTTAGTTTAACTGGCGGCACAGGTAGTGTCAATGTTTCACAGCTCCAGGGTCCCCCTTGTGAGCCTTGGTTCCTTCCAAGGTTTCTTCCTCGCCTTTCAAGGGAGTTTTTCCTTGCCACTATCACCTTTGGTTTGCTCACCTGGGGTTATTAATTTAAATTTTTGTTTTTATCCTCAATTTCTGTAAAGCTGCTTCGTGATAGCATCTTTTTGTAAAAAGCGCTATTCAAATAAATTTGACTTGACTGTTTATAGGCAATGTCAGTTATTCTGGGGAACTACTGTTCTCAGAGCAAAACCAACTACCTGTCTAATTTGCTTTCATTCAGAAGCCCAACATCTTTTAAGGTGGAGCAGTATGCTGGAAGGAAAAACAACAGTTATTTGTACATGATAGAAGTTTAACTTGTTGTAAGTTTTTATTCACTGTTTGAATTACCTGAGAAACTCATTTGTAACTCAAAGTGTTTAGTTGTAGCACAGGCCAGGGCTTTGTACAAACTTCAGAACTTCACTTTTTCCAGTGCGCAAACTGAACAGAGAAAAAGCAAATGGTGAAGAAACACCATCTGAACACCATTTGAATCAAATCGCCTTTAAAGATGACCATAGTTGTGTGTGTGTCTGTGGCAGCCAGTTTATGGTGTGTTATTGCTTGTGCCCATTGATTCCAGGTAGGCTGCAGACCCATCACAACCCTTTAGGTTATTTGCTTATAAAATATGTATGAATACTTTTTTGACAATACCAGCTGCTTTCTACATCCCAAAAGTTTCACAATAAGAAATAGATCAGAACTTCCATTCAGATCTAAGAATAATGTTCCTTCTCCTGAAAGGTTAGTATTTTTTGGCATATTGGTGTAATTTTCCCAAAAAAGATTAAGCTGGGTCCTGGACTATATCTTCCTTTGAATGGAAAATCACAGTTCAGTATGCTGTGTAGTCCAAGACTAGGCTTAATCCCTGTTTGGAAAAACACCCCATTGAGTTTTGCCTGTCAGCAACAATTTGCAATACAGTTACCATAGTAAATAAAAAAAATTAGAGTATTTGGAGATGTCAGTGTAAATACCAATGTGTAAATGTGTGATGTCCAACTTGTTCACACATTGAATGGTATATATTCACCAAACTGCAAAACAATCTAAAGCCATTAGAACCAAGGGCTTGACCTCACTGAAAGTGATTTAGATTCTGTTTACATGACCATGTTGTGTTTATTCTAGTGTGTCATGGCTAGGTTGGGGGCTTCAGGGGCTGGCCTTGTTAAATCTCTTTCAGCAAATGGTGGGTGGGATAAGGCAGAGAGGCAAACAAAGAGGAAAAGAGGAGAGAGAGAGAGAGAGAGAGAGAGAGAGAGAGTTTGCCTTGCAGTGAAATGAATGTAACGTAGGGGGCATGGTGGTATATGCATGAACATTAACCTCAGTTCTCCTCACTGCAGGGTTAGACCTGCCAGTCTGGCTCAACAGAGGCTCGCCAGGGACTTAACATGAGTTGTCTTGATCCCAGTACAACAATCAACTTCCATTCCCATTCTGCTTAACAGAGCTAAGAGTCTTCACAAGTACTAGACATGACCTATGGCTGAATTAGGTTCCATTAGGCTCAGAGATAGAATTCAGTCAATCAAGTTCAAAACTCAGATTAACACAAGACTTCACAACACAGTAAGTATCTAATACAAAGTTTATTATTGCCCTTTTTAGCATTGTAATGAAACTGAGTGCCAAGAATATACTGCTGATACCATAACCTTGACTAAATTCATTTACACACCCGCAATGTGGTCAGGACACAAGCACCAGAAGCCAGACCTGTGAGATATTAATAAGGGCACATTGCCAACATTTGGGTTCAAATATATAAGAACATCTAAGTAGTCCCATTAATGTCTCATTAAACAAGAGGTGCACAAAGGGTTAAATCACGTCCTCTACTCGAGTCCTACCTCCCCGTAACACATATGGTGAGTGTGATTGGCTGTGCCTTTCCCTGCTGTCACGTGAGTCTCTGTAGCTACGTATGATTGTTAGCAGTGCCAAAACTGGAAGGAAGACTTTTCAGTCATATGCGAGACTTACTGTGCAAGACTCAGGTGCAATGTGGGTGACACCTGGGCAAAAAAGAAGAGGGTGGACATAAGGAGCTAGTTTTTAAAGAAAAGTCACTTAAAGTCAAGTTCCCTAATGAATAATAACATTAAGCATACACCAGGCTAAAATCATCTGTAGCTATGAATAACATGGTTTGAATTGTTATTTTGAATAGTTTAAAAGCATGTAGAACAGCAAATGTGGTATGTAAGGCCTTTATCTTTTTATCACAGCACAAAAAAAAAAAGAAACAAACAGACAGTGGGGTTGGGGGATAGATTCAAAGGTCCCCACCAATGTCAACACCAAATCTACGCCCTTGACTTTCAGGGTCTGTAATATCCAGGGTTTATGCCGTGATCCAGATCTTTCCTCCAAATCATAACCTTCCCTTTCAGTTAGTTATTGAATATAACCCTTTGTTGAAAGTTCAAAAGAGCCCTGGTTGTATTGTATTGGAGATCTAGTCACATCAAGTTCCAATTATCCTAAATCCATGCCTTGAGTATCCTGCCACAACCAACAATCTTGAGGACTTAAGCATGCTACAAGTTTGCTGTTGTCCACATTTCGTCAGGAGGGCACTGTTCTTTATCTATATGAGTTGGTAAGCACTCAGAATTTAGAACATGTACCATACATATTTGCTTTAGTAAAGCTGACACTTAAAGCAGGGAATCATGGCATTTGACAGTGACCTCATTCGTTGGTGTAAGCAGAGCCAGAGGCTGCTGTCTTTTTTTCTTAGAAGAACAAACCTGTCGAGGCCATTGAGGTGGAAGATGCCTGCCTGAGGGTCTCCTTCTATACAATGCACTGTAACAATTGTTTCTTCATCAGAAATACACACAGACACGGCATAGCATCAGACAGGAGGTCAATGACACAGCCCAAGGGTTCGGCGCGGTGGTAATTCCAGGCTGCTGACCTTGTGACCCCTGCAAAATTTTGAAATACTATTGGAACATTGATAGATCTTGTTGAGTAGTGCTGTCTGTTTGTTCTCAGGAGATTAAACAGGTACATCCAGTCAGTGCTAGGATTTGAATACACAATGTTCTAGTTGCCTGCTCACCTCACCTACCACAGGCTAATCATCCATTCTTCTTTAAGTCCTGCAGCTTTTCTAAGCCAAAAGAGCTTCCATTCATGGCACAGACATGAAGAGTTGGCTTGCAGGGATTTACCAATATCTGGAATAGCTGCTCAAACATTCCTACCACAGTCAATGCTGTGTTCCACAGGAACAAGGAAGTGAATAACACAGGGGATGAGATGGTCAAAGAATAGGGAGTCATCATCCCAGGTTCGTTTGGCCTGTAGCTGGCACTGCAACACCATTATTTGAGCCATTGTCTTCTGGACACTCAACAACGCAGAAAGAGGAGGCATGAACTTCAATGTAAGAATTTCAGAGTTCCAAATAGCAAATGTCAACTCCCCTGCAAATCAGATTTTCTACTTGGGGAACCAACCCAGACTTCAGAATCCAAGATGATGGCCCACACACCAGCGTTGTGTAAAAGCAGTAGTGTCATACAGTTTATCAGTGCTTTTATCTCTGTGTGTCTCATAAAATCAGTTGTACACACAGCACTGATTTTAAGAAGCACATACGTGTTTCCATGATGTTTGGATGCATAACATATTGCAAAATAGTAAAGAAAAGTATTTAAAATTTTGTAATTTGTCATAGACAACAACAAGATCACATGAAAAAACAATAGAAGACTTTAACTGCAGTCTCTTGCTGCTCACAAATTTATCCCAAGTTTTAGTGGAGGTCTCAGTTAAGCCTTCCACTTTGCAGATCTTTTGTTCTTAGGACTCAAGATTTCAGGGGCTTTTGAAAAAACACTTTGGAAAACTTTCAAAAGATGTTGGGTTACATTCTATATATGAGGAACGATGAAAAAGAAAACCTTCATAAGTGGATGCTGAGTAATCCTTCTCTGTCCTGGTGGAGGCAGGGTAGATGTCCCTAAGTTAGACCTCCTACATCACATTGGCAACTTGTCAGAGCTGTTGCTGCTATTGTTGGAGCTGTTATTTCTGTCTCCTGATGACTGCCTACATAGGCCTGAGCTGAATGGGTTTCCCTGAGCAAATCCGTTGGGTTTGACAAAGTCATGCTCAAATGCACACAACAGGTAGGATACAAGCCCTTGAGATTGTAATAACAAAAGGGCCAAACAATAAACAGAAACACAATAACACAAAAAATAAGCAGGAACCAGAGAGATAGAACGCTCAGTGTTGCAGAAGTAAGGCTTTGCAACACAAACATGAAACCAGGAGATTTTTATATGAATGATAATGATTTGTAACTGTAACTATGAACAGGTGTTGGTGATAAGGGAGAAAATGCCTGTAGGTACATATGCTGGAGGCTGGGTATTTAGAGTGAAAATCAATATCTCTACTCCATATGTTTTAATTTAGAACCTCAAAGCGTTCAATATTACAGGCCAGATGACTTTTCACACTCTGTCGATTTGTTGTGTATTTGATGTTACTGTCCAGGGTGTGTTCCTGCCTTGCATCCAATGATTCCAGACTCCAAACACACCAAGTCCTTGATCAGAATGAACTGGTTACTGAGGATGAATGAATAAAGGAGTGAATTAAATTGCACACAACTATGCTGATCATCACCACCAAACAGTAAATAAATGTCTTTGAGCACTGGTGAGATTCAGACACAGAGATAAATGCATTAGGATATGTTAACCTTTGCAATAAGTCAATGTTACCTGTTGCAAATAAACCTGTTTAAATTTGCATTGGCTTTGTTTGGTGAGCTCAAAAACAGCATTCATTTCAGATCTAGTAGCCATTATTTGCAAATCAAAGTATGAAAATGTAATCCTTTGTCAACCTGCACATTATTGGTTAACTAATTTGTTCTGTTGATGTTCCGTGCTAAACGGGAAATTATCCAGTGTTATATCAACACTATTAGTGTTACCTTAACACTGAGAGTGTTAAACTATTACACTAAAAAGTGTTAATTTAACGCTAATAGTGTTGATTTAACACTGGTGAATTTGCTGTGTAGTATGCAAAAGGAAAGCCATAGCTAAAAAAAAATAGCTTAATGCAAAGGGCTGAAGAGTTTTGAACATGCCAGTTACTGTGAACATGACTGTAGCTTTACTATCTCACCGCATGATCTCAGTATGACACTTATGTCATCGTATTTGCAGTGATTCACAACAATGTAAACAAACATGGCTGCACTGCACAGATGCCTGGAGGCCTCTGTAAGAGGTTCCTGATAAGACTGACCCGTGCAGCTAATCTCAGTGATCATCTACTTTAAACTAGAATAAACATCAATTTATTTAAAATGAACAAGCATTTGATGAACTAAATCAGATGGATTCATTGTGCCCAGATAATAACAGACTAGCTTCAACACCTGCCTTAGGCACTGTGCATGAAAACCAATAAAAAAAATAGTACACTCCTATAAATGAGTGGCTCTTTAAATGTTCAAATGTATTTACATGTGAAAACTAGTCAAAGAACATCAAGGGGAGTAAGAAATAAAAGAGGGAAAGAGAAACTCAAAGAAACAATGTGCTCTGCACCCCTCCCTCCTGATATAAAAAGAAGAAATTTGGCATTCAGAGCAATAAGAGGCATGCCAGCAATTCTCTGTGAAGTGGCATTTCGCAGTTGGCCTCAGGCTCTCAATTGTAAATTTGTCAGTGTCAACACTGAAGCGCAGAGAAGGCTTTGAAGCAAACAGGAGCTCCCCACTCATGTCAACGTCAAGGTATTCCATTTCTAATTTTCTTAACAAAATATATATTTACAGCTAACATCTGATACTTGGCATATGAGTTTTCTGTTAGAGGATTATTCAAAACACTGAATGTAGATGCACACACTTTGCAAAACGAGTGAGTCACTTCTAAACAAATGAAATATTAAGCCCATAATTTGCATTGTTTTTTAAAATTCAGGTTATTTTTTTTCAAACAATAAACCAGACTCAACCTGAGCTTCCAATTTTCTCACCTGAACCTTCCAAAGCTCTTTCTAACTTCCTGCAGTGAGCTTTATATGCTTTTAAGGCAAGTCCAGTAATTTTTACAGACTGACTGGGTGTCAGTTAAGCTGATTTACAGTGAGCAGAGCCATCATAAAATTTTTAATTACAATTCCCACCTGTGCTGTTTGTCCTTTGCTGACACTGGGGGAATGCTGGTGTGGCATAGCAGCCCCAGGGCATCGCGGGATGTATGGGGCTTGGGTGGGGTTGGGGGAAGACAGTCTTGTCAAGCTTTGCAGAGTAATGTGTGATAGATTGGCAGGTAGTTACAACAAAGAATGATGAAGTAATCTATTACATTCTGTAACAAGTTTGGCTTCACTGCTGTAAAAGAAAATGTGGGTGAGCAATATTTGAATTTTTCAGGTTGTGTATGTATTGGAAGAATGTGAGAACTTAGAATGACCCTCAGCAAATATTTTCAAAGTTCATGCACAAAGATGAGTGAGTAAAGAAGGCAAATTAATTTTACCACCTCATAATTTATTGCATGGATTATAACTACTAATTGCACAGGCACATCTAACTGTTAAAAATAATCATTGATTTTGAACTGACATTGTCTTAAATTGAACTTCCATACAAAAAACCTGGGAGACAGCCCTTTGTGCAGCTAATGAACAAAAGTATGAAATGGTTTCTCAAACAAGTACACATTGCTAGGAGTTTAGCATTTCATGTTCTCCTCCAAGTGTGTTGAGCCTCAGTGGCGTTAGCTGCCGTTTCAAAAGAAGTGGTTTATGAATTGTCAGGGGCTGACTTCACATTTCTCAAAGGAAGTATGTTCTAAATTTAATTCGGGAAGGAGAAGGAGCATGGGTGCTTTCCTACCCTCCACCAAGAGTCACACAGTGCAGTTTCTGCAGTGCAGAGCCCAGGGTAGCAATGACAGAGGCTCTGTTCTCCATATTACAGGTCAGTGCTTTTGAAATGGTAACTTTGAGGTAAAAATATCACATAGTGTTTTGTTTAAAGGCAATAAATAAAATAATAAATAATATTTATTTATTATAGAACACATTTGTTGTTGTATAATAATCTTATTGTAATTAGTTGATAAGCAGGCCTCCTTGGGCAAGACTCCTTGCCTTGTGTAACATGACTGTTGTAAGTAATCACAAGTCATTCTGGATGTAAGTATCTGTTAGATGAATAAAATGATAATTGTTTATTGCGTAAAATTGTTTTTATTTTTGTTTCTCAAGTTTCTCATACCTACAAAAGCTCAGCCCTCACCTCCTCCTCCCTTCGTCCTCACTGGCTGTCGAGTTAAGACAAGTCAGGCCTCTTCGCTGGATCGCTCATGTCATATTTAGTTGATGCTCAGAGAACCTGACCCCTCCTGTAGAGGATGACAGAGTCGTAATTGCTGTGAATGCGTCACGGCTGGAAGAGCCCAGGGCTAAAAGATCATTTGCATCCTGTCGGTTTTCGGCCTCTGCTCATCATCCTGAAACACACCTGCCAAACCATAATTACTCCGTGATGTGGTTACCTGTCCAATTTTATCATCGCTTTAAAAAAATATAAAGTCAGCCATCCTTTAATCTGTGATTTTTCCCTTCATTATTCAAGGTAAGGTGTTCTCCATTAGATACCCACCAGTGCACTGCTAGACAAACTTACTGAACGATTAAGGAATGCATTATTGGGAGACATTCTGTTCAAAAGCATAAAATTGATTGTCTCCAAGAACAAAAATATGTATCACTTTTCCTCCAGTGTGGGAACCTCTGGGTTCACATCTGTATAGTTTACAATTTAATTGCTGCCTCTCTTCCTTCTTCAACAGGCATTATCACCACTGCAGGCCGGAGGATCTCTAGGTGGTGCAGCTGTACGTCTTACTTAGTGGTTACACTTTGCACATATAGACATAGCAGCGGAGTTGGGTTCTTGTTAAATTATCGTCTATGTCCCATAAACTTCCCCAAAGCCTGGAACTAAACCTCAAGCCATCACAAGCTTTTAACAAGACTAACCTCACACATGTGCAGACCAGACTGAACCAAAATGTGTGGGTTCAGAATCTGAATTTATTTATATTTTCTCACTGTGTCTTTTTTTGATAAATGAGTCAGAGAGGCTTGAGAACTTTCAAACGTTCAGTCTTCATAAATACTGGAGCTGTTATTTTAAAAGTGTAACTACAATACAACGCAACACCTGCATTTAACAAATGATGGTACATTTTAAATGTTGTTTTATTTTTTCCTAATATGTTAAATTCAGATAAACAGACATTTAATATTTAAATTATAAGCCTGAGACAATAAACGGTATTGTAGAAAATGGTAATGTATTATATTACATAATAATGCATTGTGCGTACAGCTAAATAAATGTAAATAGAGTCACAGCTCTAACATTGAATTGTTTAATTGTATAATATCATATATAATATCTCTGTCCCTCTCTTATGTACTCTCTTTCTCATAATATGCTATTTATTAGAGTAATTTTATATTTATTTGCACCCTTACTAAATTACCCATCTTCTAGTGCATTGTGTTAATAATCTAATGTCAGTGCTAAACATTTAGGCTTATTTGGAGGTATTTTCTGCGGAGGTAAACAGAAGTTCTGCTCTGCTCATGGCCTGGGGCAGACCTGTCAGACCTGAGAGAGACAGAGCAATCTGACCTGAGCTCCCTCTCACAGATCTACTGCCTTTAACTGAGCTGCTCTTTAGGAGAAAAAAGCAACAGTGAAATCCCACTGTCAGTCAGGGCTTAAGCGTACAAAGTCACTTTTGTCACGCTAAGGCCTAAATGTCCATAATGGGCCACGATGGGCTGCAGTCTGCTGTGGTTTGCTCTTGCTGCTCATAGGAAAATATTATGGCTCAAAAGGCGCTTGTTGATGGCGTGATTCTCTTTAAATCTTTTAAATAGAGAAATGGCATTTGACAAAAAAGGAGACATGACAACGTTCTGTTCCAGATAAAAAATGATAACTGAGAAATGAGAAAAACACAAGTTTATCTGAGGTCTTACAGGATTCTCCACTGAAACACAGGAGGAAGCACACCAGATTCCTGGGCTCTCTTCTCAGGAGAAATATTTGAGCAGCAGGAGACTCAAGTCCCCTTTGTCTTTCCATGTGATCTCTTTGTTGTCTTGGAGAAACTACAGAGATATTAAGGAGATCTGGTTTTTGATGTTTCTTTCCTATGGAGTGCCTTTCTAAGCGCTGCTGCATTCCTAATTCTGCAGCGAGTCACAGTAACAACAAATGTCTCCGAGCTGCCGTTCTGTCTGGGCTCTCGTTTGCATAATGCATTGTCCCAGGTATTCAGTAATTCAGAGGTAATCCAAGTGCCTGCATTCATGCTTCAACCAACCCTCGTGCCCCTGGGCCATTTTCCCTTCAGATGCCTATCCTGTTGTTTATGGTAAACAAGCACTAAAAAGGGATCATATCTGACTGTGTTGCTTTGGGTTGACAGAGCTGATTAAATGAGGGTTGGGAGAGTTGGAGGGGGTGGTCCATGAAAGAAGAACACGAGAAAAAAAGTCCCTTCGTTCCCTTTCTCTGATCCACTGGAAACAAAGATGATTAAAACATAATGGGGTAGAAACGCAAAGCCCCTTTTCCCCCCAGTGCCACCACTTCTGGACACATCTGCCACAGCAGAGACTTTAAAAAATAAAAAGGGCCCTGTGCATCCAAACTTCATACAGAGGCCTATTGTTAAGCTGCAATGTTTTTGAGTACATACAGAATTATGAACATGAGCATTTCAAAGCAATCCCAACCAGATGAGATTTCCATGCAAAGCCAGGCCCAAATCTAAAGCAAATGTCATATCCTCAGCGTGCTCTGATGATATTCTGAAGATGCCTTCTCCACACTGGCTCTTACAGGAAGAGCAAATTGAAACAGGTTATGTGTGGGCCCATCGTAATTATAAGACCCCAGACAACACTCTTAAACTCTAAGGTGCTGAAAAGAGTTCTGTGATGTGACGCTGTAGAAGCTGGGCTCCAAACTGAATCAAGGAATTTAAACAGAAACCAGAAACAAGTGGCAGGAACTAAAATGACACAGAAATCATCAATGATATCGGTTCCAGGACAGAAATGTTTATGTGATATATATGGAATCTGATTTATTCCATGCGGTAGATGTTACATGTTTTTTTTCTCTCTCTCTCTCTCTCCTTCTCTGTTTCTGGCAGGAACATGTCAAAACACTAATTTAGCATCTTGAAATGATGACTTATTTCCTTGAAATCCTGACTGTCTTGAAATAATAACTTTCCCCCCAATATAATTCCCCCCAATTGAAATAATAACCCCCCCCCCCCAAAAAAAAATGAATATATATATATATATTTCTTTTTTTCCCCTTCACTGCTACCTCCAGTTTGTTAATTACAGAGTAGAGGCTCACCTGGTAAATGCTGCCCTGAGGAGGCTAGAAAGTGGTTTCATGCTTGATATGAAGTTTCAGGAAAACCACACGGGATGTATTGTAAATTTCAGCCACTAATCAACTAATGACACCATTGAATAATGATAGTGAACACAGATACACTGAGGAATGCTGGGCTAAGCTAATGGTTACAGGTGAATATTGCACAGAAGTTAATACACAGAATTCACTTTACTTAATAGCCTGCTTTGAGATTGACTAAATTGACTAAATGACTAGAATGAACATCTTTTAGTGTATAGTCATTGTTTATTTGCTAAACATAGCATACTGCAAAAGCTAAGGATTTTTGAAAATGCAAATGATGCCTTTGTGAATCTTATGGTACATAGTTCTATTTTTGTCAATTTCTTGTTGCTTTTTACATTTTGTCAAAGCTTCAAAAAGAATGGACCAATGGGAATGCATCCAAATGACCCCCTCCAGTGAAAAGCAGGTGTTTAATCTTGTTAATGTTTCTTTGAGGTGTTTATTTGCTAGAAGACCTAGCATGAGCAAAACAAGCAGTCAGAGTTCCATAATAGTCAGGGCTTCTTACATAATAAACCTTAGCAACCAATCCCAACAACTTGCAGGGCAAGTTTTTCAAGCTGCAACTGAACAGCAGGAGGGTAGGTGAAGACTAAGGTGGACATTCATTCATTGTCTGCGACCGCTTATCCAGTTCAGGGTCACTGTGGGTCCGGAGCCCACCCGGAATCATTGGATGCAAGGACACATCTGGAGGGTGCGTTCTTGACTTCGCAGAGCAACACACACTCACACATTCACTCACATCTAAGGACTACCAACGTGTGTTTTTAGACCATGGGAGTAAACCCAAGCATATAGAGGAAACCCACACAGACACAGGGAGAACACACCGCATTCCTCAAAGACAGTCACCCGGAGGAAACCCACACAGACACAGGGAGAACACACCACACTCCTCACAGAGAGTGGGGTTGAAACCCACAACCCCAGGACCCTGGAGCTGTGTGACAGTGACACTATCTGCTGCACCACCATGCCACCATTAAGTGGACAATCATTGATTATTCACAGATCCACGTGATCTGAATGGCGAAAATGTATCACTAGACCTAAGCCACTTATAAAGCATTAGTAGGATCTTTTTTTCACGGAAATAACGTCAAAATCTGTAATTCAGATGAACAGAAATCATTTTAAAGTGGTGTAATCTAAAGCTTGTAAAGTGATTCAAGAATCTTTTTCCCCCTCCAATAAGCAAGAATGCAGTTTTTTTTCTGACAGGAATAATATGTATAAATTTTTAACTCAACAAAAAATCCATATTTAATTTTTTGGTAGGAAACATAGTTTGACCAGGAGTGTTGACTCCAACTGAGTCAATGCTGGTGAAAATATCAGAATAATAATCTAAGCTAACTGGAAGTTAACTGAACAGTCTGAGTTCGTTGAATGGTGGCATAACTGTGTCACTGTCACACAGCTCAGGATCTTGAGGTCCTGGGTTCAATCCTTGCCTCAGGATCCTAACTGTCTGTGAGGAGTTTTATGTGTTCCTCCCATGTCTGTGTGGGTTTCCTTTCGCAATCCAGAAACACATGTTGATAGGTGGATCCTCTTTGTGAGATTTTCCATGTCTGTCAGTGATTGGGTGAGTCTGTGATGAACCTGCAACCAGTTTACAGTTTACAAATCAACACAAAGGCAATTAGAGAGAGAAAAGAGATGGTGCTATTGTGAAGGAGAAAGGGGAAAGGAGGAAGAGTGGTCATTATGTAGCGCAGTGTTTGTTGCATTATTTTCTTTTTGTCTGGGCTTGCGTGCCCCATGCTGTTCTACGGAGAGGAGGGGTGTGTGGGTAATTATAGGGAGGTGGTGGTCTGGGTGACCCACCACACCCAGCACTTAGTCCAGCATGTTGTCTGCTCCCTCTGAGTCCTACCCAGCCGCCTATGAATGACAATAGACCAGAGCATGGAGCCAGCAATTAAATGTAGCAGTAGAATTCACTCACTCACCCAGCCCATCTCTCTCTCTCTCTCTCTCTCTCTCTCTCTCTCTCTCTCTCTCTCAGCTGACCCATGACCCCTTTAATTCATGCAAACAAACTTCCAATATGATGATGAGCGTAGTTTTCTGACCTGGGTTGTTCCACATTGTGGGGGCGTTATAGGGTTCTAACAGAAACATCTGGACACTTAGAAATATTTAGAGATGATTAAACCTTAGTGTGCATCATGTTTTATCAACATTAGATAATCCCTGATGAGTGTCTTCAATAAAAATTGTGCGGCTTTGTTCATGGAAATTTTTATCTATCTATCTATCTATCTATCTATCTATCTATCTATCGTCAGCAATGGTATATTTCATCACTCTTGTCAGTATCCTGGAGTGAGTAGAAGAGATTGTAACAGGTTTAACCGCATTAACATTTTCCTCCATTTCTAATGTTCAGAGCTGTTTATTGTTTCTGTAGAAAGTGAATGCAACCGAACACTTTCATGTCTAACAGCCTAAATTAGTGTAAGAGAAAACACAGCAGAACGTGTGACTGATCTCAGGTGACACCATTTTCTTGACTAACATCACTAATATTCCGTTTCCATTTTGATTTCTTGCATTTATTTATTCAAATCAAACATTTTTCATAGTAAGCATTTGTACAGGGCTTTGTCATTTGTATTTTGTACCTATTCATAAATCAGATGAGAGCAAATATGTAATATTACCAATTATATAATAAAAGTCCTGTTTTAGACGTTCGAGATATTAATGTGTTAATAAAAACGACCGTGTGGATGTCATTTATTTATTCTGAGTCCAACACTAGAGAGCGCTCTCTCTCTCTCTCTCTCTCTCTCTCTCTCTCTCTCTCTCTCTCTCTCTCTCACCATTTAATGTTATAAAATAGATTTTAAATAAATAAAATGTTACATAAATTTATAAAACTCATAGATATCCTGCTCACATAAATATATGACTGAATATCTACTGTATTACAGGGCATCAAGTTCAAAGTGACCTGACCCCTGACCCTTACAGATCAGGCCCTGCTCTCTGTGTAATGCATTCTCATTAGTCCTGTGGGTTAGTTTACTTTAGTTAAATATTTTATTTTTCTGTATCTGTTGTATAATTAAAGCAACATTGTGAGAAGCTTTTTACTTTGTACCAATTGTATATTTTATTATATTACATTTCTAAGTCTGAATTAATATTCAGTTCATCACTCATATTTATTAAAATTTTTTTTAAAGCATTTCCTCTCTCTGTATAAAACCAGGAACTCTGTTAATAAAAACCCATCTTTTCCATGTTTCTGTAGATGTGTGTGATCTTGAATCAGGCTGTGGGCCTTTACACTTGTTCTCCAGAGAATGAACCTCTACCCAGTATTCTTTATATTCATCAGCTGTGCACTTTCAGAGGGACTCTATTAGACGTCTCCAACATCTTCTGAGGACAGCCAGAGCCTCACATGGGGCCTGTTTGAAGGATTTTGTTGCCATCCAGCAATGAGATGTTTGGAAAATGTCTGAGGTCTAGCATAATCTCTAAGAATGGGGATATTTAGAACAGAAAATTGAGAATGTCATATCCTGAAGCATGGGCTAGAACTCATAAGGAAATTAAACCAAGTTCAGGGATTAAAAGGCTTAACCCAGTAAAGTCCCCAGCTCTCCATTCGCATACACACAGATTTTAATACATGACCACAAATCATATTCATGGAGTAATGCAACCCATACTACACACCAGTCAGCCATAACATTACAGCCAAGAACACCACAGGACCACCACAGAGCAGGTATGATTTGGGTTGTGGAGCATTGTCAGTGCTGCCTTGTCTGAGCCACTCGTACAAGTGCAACATACAATAACACACCACCACCACATCAGTGTCAGTGCAGCGCTCAGAATGATCCAGCACCCAAATCATACCAGCTCTGTGGTGGCTCTGAGCATTGAAATATAGGGTGAAATGGAACTAACAATGTATGCAGAGCAAGAAATGGACTATAGTCTGTAGAACTACAAAGTGCTCCTTTATGGTCAGTGGAGCTGATTAAATGGAGAGTTTCAGGTCATGGCAATTCTATCAATTTGACAAGATGTGCTTCTTAAAATACATTACCACACATGCAACGTAAAATGTAGATACTTTTAGATACTACACAAAAGTATCCTACTCTTTTGATAATAATTTTTCAACAGCTTTCACGGTAGTTTACAAAGAATGCATTTGTGGGCAGCGCTGGGAAAGTTTTCCCATAAACAAGGTGTAGATCTTATTTTAAAAAAATGGATATACACAGTTCTAAAGAAATGGTGTGAGCTTAAATACATTCTTTAACCAACAGTGTTCCAGTCATCTCACCACAAAGAAATTTACAGTCTCCAGGAATTCCACAGCTGTTACAGGTTTAGATGATACACCTATGTTTGGTGATTGCTCATAAAAGCCGTGGGGCAAAGCCAACGTTACAGCATAAAGATGTCAGGTGGCTCTGACTTCACGGCTGTGAGGGAACGCTGTTCTCTGCACCGTGAGCTGGATCCTTCCCCGAGGACCTGAGTCTGTTGCCCACACACTTCTGCCCATCTGGAATTCGAAGTGACAGGGGTCTTGCTGGGGGCTGTATCTCTGTGTTGCATGTTAAAGAGAGCCTGGGGACGGCAGGCCCAATACGGGCTTGAGATGGTCATACGTTTACTGGGACTTTCACACTCCCTTTGTTCTTTCACCCTTTCTGTTGTTTAAAACTGCAAGAGTCCCAGTACGGACCCACCTTATACTTATGAATACTGGGGTAATCTAGTATCAAGCTCAGTGGCTGCGGCATACAGACAAAAGAATACAATGCAATTGTAATATACTAGGGGCCCTAAGACATTAGGTTTATAAATAAGTGGTTTGTTTTGTTTGTGTAATGTATAATTTTAGCTTTAGAATAATTTACACATCACTGTATTTATTATGAGTTCCATCAAGAAAAAAGAGCTGCAAACATGTGCATCAATTTCTGTTCTTGGGGAGAATGCATTCCTTTATTTATTGTCTGTAACTGTTTATTCAGTTCAGGGTCATGGTAGGTGTGGAGCCTACTCGGAAACACTGCACACAAGGTGGGAACACAGGGTGACACACACTCACACATTCACTCACACACTCAGTCACCTGGAGCTGGGCTCGAAGCCACAACCCCAGGACCCTGGAGCTGTGTGACAGAGACACTACCTGCTGCACCACTCTGCCACCCCTCTTTGGGATAATATAGTATCCAAAAGCATGTGTGAGTTTTGGTTAAACCAATGTAAAGATTGTGGTTTCAGTGTCAGTAACAGTGTATTATTACTTGATTTTTAGGTTATGTTTTGTTGAATAAAACAACAACTGCCATTTTTAATAGGCAACCATGAGCATAAAATGGCAAAAGAGCAGGAGAATGTTTGTATATTGAATTAGAATTATATGTTACACAAAAATGCTTTAAAATATATTTGTGCAACTGATAGCGTATAAAAGTGTTAAAAATTTTAAAATAAGCAACTGAACATATTTATTTTCACTAATTGTTCAAGAAGATGGAGGGAAACCTTTGAGTGTTCCCACACGTGTGCATGCTTGTGTGTGTGTGTGTGTGTGTGTGTGTGTGTGTGTGTTATGCGTGAGAATTTTTGCATTTGCCGTGGGTGGACTGTGCATGTGTGTGTGTGTGTGTGTGTGTGTGTGTGTGTGTGTGTATCTGAATGTTTGTGTGTGTGTGTACATTGGTGTATGTGCTGTTGCGGATCTGCAAGTAAGTGACAGTAACGGAGTGTGTGTCCCTTTGTGATGGCTCTTGATGTCGGAATCTTTGATCAGAGTTTGAATTCATTCCCAGGCCTTTCTACCTGTTTGTGGTTTTCACTTCAGACTCCGCCCTTCTTCATATATTTGCATGAGCAGCTCCAGCGCGTGTTTGAATGAGTCACGGTGTGTTCAGCTTCTACACCCTCTTTAGGTCGTTAATCAACTTTCTGACACACACACACACACACACACACATGTAAACAATTCCAGGGAAGAATCTACACAATTAAGAAAGTTTAAGGCCTGGACTTATAAGGTGGAAGTGACTAACTGGAAAGTGAACCCACACAGTGAGAGTGAGAGCAGTACATTTTAGTTATAGCTCAATTACAGAAAACAAAGAGGAAAACAAAGGCAAAAATGAACACCATCTCTATTTTGTTACATTTTCACTGCAATAATAAAACATCAACTGATTATGAATAAGATATTAATGTGGAAAGATTTCATCATTAAAATTCAATGAACTGTAAGAAACAAACAAGGTGTGTGTGTGTTGATTAGTTTAAAGATGAAATGAAATCAAATAGAGGCTTTATGATCACATGCACCACTGGTTGAATGACATGATTTGTAGATTGTCTAAGATACATTAGTTTAATTAATTGCATGAAATATGCCATAAACACCTAAACAGGTTATATACAGCTGTATTTATGAATATATTTTTTACTCCAAAAAAATGAAATTTTAGGACCACTTTGGACACAAAGATTGCATGAAACGTAAATCACATTATTAGGTTTCTCTACTGAAGGTGATATTAATCATGTGGCCACACCTGGGGCCTTTTAAACTGCACTTTAGGATGAAAAACTTTATTAATGCACTCTTATACTGTGGTTCAATTGAAGATGTGTTGTGTGGGGGATAACACTTTATAATACATCCTGTGTTTTAAAGTGCACTTACATGGTACTTACAGTGCATTTTCATACATTTTAGTGTGTACCTTCCAAATACAGTTTAACACCCCACTTTACATTTTAGATTGTACTTTCCTTTAATTTACTGTGTCATTTCCAGCATTTTAAAGTGCTGTTTTCACTTTTTAGAATTACATCCCACATTTTACAGTGCATTGTCCCGGTGCAGTGAAACTGTACTAAGTTGTATATTTCTATATTTAATTACACAATAATGAGGCATGCAGGGATTCATAAGAATATTTGTATTTGTTAATCACACAGAAACCCCCAGGTAATTGCAGTTGTCCTCATCATGTTCCCTGTTACGTGTGGCAGTGAGATGTGGTAACACTGCCATTAATGAATTTCATTTTAAAACCATTAAGGGTTAATTCCAGATTAATCAACTGAGAACAAGTTTTTTTATGATGGTTATTTTTGTGTTTTTTTTTTTTTTTTAATTCTGAGTCCTCCATATAAAGGGGAATTTAAATAAATGAATAAATAAATAGACCACCATGAAGCAATATTTTGAGAGAATGTGTGGTGCAGTAATATTTCAATGATATGGTTTATTTATAGACAGAAAAAACCTTAATCCATATATTTCAGTATCTAGTTATATACTGACTATGTTTTGTGCAGTTAAAATGTTTTATGTGTTTCAGGTGTGTTTTCTCTAACTCACTATTGAGCATGAGGTGAGTTAAAGTGTCATTTAAGGTGAAATGTAAACTATTATGTGAGACTGCAGATACAAATTTTTGTAGAACATTTATGGA